>NW_027507696.1:9220162-9468807 GCF_037356315.1 Lithobates pipiens
TTGGTGGTATTTAGTTACAGCTCGGAGTTTTATTTTTTGCTAAACAAACAAAAAAAGATGCAAAAAAAAAAAATCATGTTTTAATAGTTTGTTATAAAATTTTGCAAACGGGTCATTTTTCTCCTTCATTGAAGTGCGCTGATTAGGCGGCACTGATAGGCTGCATTGGTGGGCACTGATGGGCTGCATTGGTGGGCACTGATGGGCTGCATTGGTGGGCACTGATAGGCTGCACTGGTGGGCACTGATAGGCATAGTTAAGGCGGCACTAATAGGCACAGATAAGGCGGCACCGATGGGCACAGATAAGGCGGCACTGATGGGCAAAGATGGGCACAGATAAGATGGCACGGATGGGTGGCACGGATAAGTGGCACGGATGGGCACTGATAGGTACCACAGATAGATGGGACTGATGGGCACTGATAGGTGGCACTGATAGGTGGCTCTGATAGGTGGCACTGCTGGGCACTGATGGGCGGCACTGCTGGGCACTGATGGGCGGCACTGCTGGGCACTGATGGGCGGCACTGGGGTGCAGCACCTTTGAGGCAGATTTTGGGTGGCACTGTGGGTGGCACTGCTGGGTGGCACTGTGGGTGGCACTGTGGGCACTGCTGGGTGGCACTGTGGGCACTGCTGGGTGGCACTGTGGGCACTGCTGGGTGGCACTGTGGGCACTATGGGCACTGCTGGGTGGCACTGACAGGGGGGCACTTACTTTATTTCAGGATGGCACTGCGGGTGGCAGGTGGGCACTGGCAGGGGGCAGGTGTCCGTTTAAATTGCTGGCCGTGATCGGGACTGATGTCCCGAACACGGCCGCCGGCGATCGGCTTTTTTTTTTTCTCCTCGCGCTGTCAGCGCGAGGAAGAATACTAGCCGATTACCGGCTCCGTTTTATCACATGATCAGCTGTCATTGGCTGACAGCTGATCACGTGATAAGGGGTCGGGATCGACCCCTTACACGGATCGGTGATCAGGCGAGTCTCACGGACTCGCCGATCACAGAGCGCGCCGCACGCGCCCCTCAGGGGGCGCGCAGGCCGCTCGTAACCGGGACTACGTCAATAGACGTAGTCCCGGAAATGTGGGTCCGCGCTATTGCCGTCATTTTGCAATAGCGCGGTACCCAAGTGGTTAAAAGCCAGCAGCTACAAATACTGCAGCTGCTGACTTTTAAAATAGTGACACTTACCCGCCCAGCGCGCCCGCGATGTCGGCACCCGAAGCCGATCTGTAGATCGTTTCTCGGGTGCTGCCGCCGCCATCTTGGGTATGGGAATCAGGAAATGGAGCCTTTCGGCTTCATTTCCCGGTTCCCTACTGCGCATGCGCGAGCCGCGCTGCGCAATAAGGACGGTCCCCGCTGCCTCTGGGATCTGTGTGTTTTCCCAGCAGGCAGCGGGGCACTTGCGGAAAGGGGCGGGCACTTGCGGAAAGGGGCGTAATATACGCCCCTTTCCGCAGAGAGCTATCCCGAAAGTGGGTGCAGATACCTGTACTGTACAGGTATCTGCACCCCCCTCCCCCCTGAAAGGTGGCAATTGTGGCGCCGGAGGGGGGGGGGGGGTTCCGATGAGCGGAAGGTCCACTTTAGGGTGGACCTCCGCTTTAAAGTTGCTGCAACGTTAAGTCGCACAGACATGAAAAAAAAAAAAGGAAACATGGGATGTGACTTCTCATGCGATTTCGGGGTCCAAAATCACATGACAAGTTGCACAAGTGTGAATGTGACCTAAAACAAACTTTACAGATGTTCTAATCCTCCCCTACACTATCCCAAAAAACTGAACACACACACACACACACACACACTTTATTATACCTGTGCAGACAGGTTTATGAAAAATATACCTTTACCCCCTTAGTTTTACTTACTTTACCTTGTCTGAGAATGAGAGCCTAAGGGTGAGGGGTCAGAGGTCATCTGACACTGTACAGTTTCTGTTCTTTCAACTGCATGACCTCACATGTTGTCTCCCTGCTTCAGTGTGCATGACATTCTAGATTTTTCTATTCCTTTTCCTACATATAGCCAAGATTCTTTTCAGATTTGCATAAAGTAGGGAATGTTAGAACATACACTCACCGGCCACTTTATTAGGAACACCTGTTCAATAGCTTGGTAACAAAAAAATGCTAATCAGCCAATCACATGGCAGCAACTCGATGCATTTAGGCATCTAGATTTGGCGACGACTTGCGAACTTCAAACTGAGCATGAGAAAGGGGAAGAAAGGTGATTTAAGTGACTTTAAACATGGCACGGTAGTTCGTGCCACACGGGCTGGTCTGAGTATTTCAAAAACTGCTGATCTTGTGGGATTTTCACGCACAGCCATCTCTAGGGTTTACAAAGAATGGTCCAAAAAAGAGAAAATTTACAGTGAGCGGTAGTTGTGTGGGCCGAAAATGCCTTGTTGATGTCAAAAGTCAGAGGGGAATGAGCAGACTGGTACAAGATGATCGAAAGGCAACAGTAACTCAACCACTCGTTACAAACAAAGTGTGCAGAATACCATTTCTAAAACGCACAACACAACGAACCCTGCAGCAGATGAGCTACAGCAGCAGAAGACCACACCAGGTGCCACTCCTGTCAGCTAACACCAGGAAACTGGGGTTACAATTCGCACAGGCTCACCTGGAAAAATTGGAAAAAATGTTGCCTGGTCTGATGAGTCTCGATTTCAGCTGCTACATTCAGACGGTAGGGTCAGAATTTGGTATAAACAACATACTCGATGTGATTGTAACTGTATTAGTGCAATTGTGACAATTGAGTACTGTCCGTGATACTTTTTTTATTTGCACTAACATACAATTTTTCAGGACAAGCTTTCGGGGTAGGTCCCCTTCTTCAAGCACCTTAACTGAGACCCCAGAAATGACAGCCGTGCCATCCTTAGTGGTCATGCAGCATCTTTTGAATTCTTGCTGCCAAAAAACCATATCATTCAGCAGTATCTTAGCCTCTTTGCCACACATCCTTCATGCTCTTCTTAGACTTGCAGTCTTCTCATATTATCATGGCTGGTGATATGCTGCCATCTAATGGTAACAATATATATTACACTGTAACACTGTATATGGCGGAACCTTACTACTTTGCTATTCTCTGTATTGTGGAAGTACAAACCGCAGGCCTTTGGTTGGCAGGACATGCTGGGACTTGTAATTCTAAAACAAGGAATACATCTACAGGAAGTAAAAGACTGAGTTAGCACATATGGGAATGAATCCAGACTGGAACAAAAAGGGAGAAAATAGTTATAATACAATAACATACAAGAGAATTAAGAGGACCCGGCTCAGAAGAGCTTACAATCTAATAGGGTGGGGCTACACTACATTCCAAAGAGCACCAAACACATTTAATACACAGTCCAACAGTGCAAGAGCAAATTCTCAACAGTGATAATTTCAATCGGCTACTACATGAAACCACACCCTGGTTTTTACTGTGGATCTTTTTTTTAATCTAGCCTAAAACGCATTTCAATAATGTCAAGTTAAAGCGGATGTATAGCTAAAATAGTTTTTATAGAGTAGGGAAAGGTTAAAAGCTTGAAGTTATTTTTTATTCTCTTGATGTTTGTATACCATTTGTCAAATTCCCCTTCGCTTCCTGTCCCAGAGACAGGAAGTTAGAGGAAATCTCTCCAAATAAGGATACTCCCTTTCTTAGCCCCTGTACACACGGTCGGAGATTTCCACAACCAAACCCGTCGGATTTTGCCCGTCGGATTTTGTCCGTTGGATCTTGTCCGAAACTGTTGCATACACACGGTCGGACAAAGTTGTCGAAAAATCTGATCTTTCAGAACGTGATGACATAATTTCGTTACGATGGGACTACATTCAGGCTAGTAGCCAATAGCTTTGATGTAGGAATTTGATCTGAGCATGCGTGGCACTTGGTCCGATCAAAATCCTCTACACATGATCGGATTAGGTCCGTCCGGCCCAGTTGGTCGGGAAATATTTCCAACATGTTGGAAAATTGGGTCGGACGCATATTCGGACGGAATCAGTCCGATGCATACCACACACAGTCGGATTATCCGACGACACGGTCCGATAGGACACATTCCGACGGATTCTCCGACCGTGTGTACAAGGGCTTAGACAGATGTCCCAGGAACAGGCCCCTCCTTTGGAAAAAATGTCTTTTACCTTTAGTTTTTGGGGACAACTCTAGCATTTTGCATTTCCTCTGACAGCAGGGATTAGGATAAAGAGAGGGGTGAATTTTCCTTATGGGGACCCAGCACAGCAATAAAAGCCTGACAGAGGTTCCAACCCTCCCCCCATGTCACTCAGAACTGAAAAAAAAAAAGTTCCCTAAAGACTTTAATCATGACCAGCATGTAATTACATCTCCCCACTGTTCTAGATTTCAACATATTCCCATGGTCCAGTGCATCCATCCAGAAGGTATCCCAGCTCTCTGTGCACTCATTTGTGTGTGTGTGTGTGTATTACATACGCACAAATCATTTCCCCTCCCTTAACTAAAAAACACACAAATACTCCTGCACTGCCTAGATATTACTTTTTCTTCTCAGGAGCTGCCAGTACACACGGTTTGTGTTACCACTAGGAAATAGGAATGCATCGATACCTTTTTTATCCGCAAGTACCAGTATTGATACTTTCGGTCAAGTACTCACCGATACTTTGCAGTGCGAGTTGCATCCATATAAAATAAATGGGTGAAAATTGCACTGCAAAGAATTGCAGCGGCTCTCCCCCCAGCCTTCAGTGGCTAGAGCCATCAATTGAACCCCCCCCGCCCAGTCCCGCTGTACCAGATTGCAGCGATCCCCCGCTGTCAGACGCAAAAAGGTCCGGAGATTTGAAAACCCTCCAGCTTTTTCTCCTCTCCCTACAGTGCTGACAGTACGGGCTAGACGGCTTCTGACTGGTCAGCGCCATTCATGTGACGTTACTGACCAATTCGAATATCTGTAGTCCGTCCTGCAAGGAGATGGCTCGAACAGCTGGAGGCTGGGGAGCCACTGGAGATGTGGGGAACAAAGCCATGGGAGAGGCAGGAGGAGCCCAAGCCACAAAGCCCACAGTCGGATTGGGAGCCGGAGCTGGTGGAACCCATCGTGCAGGAAGGTTTCCCACATTGCTCCTGTGTGAACTTCGGCTGAAAATCACTATGACAAACCTGGGTTCACACAGGCGGGTTGTAGGAAACGACATGCAAGTCAGACAGGAATCCCACCGCATTCCTTTTCATTAATTTCAACTCATTCATTTTGTGTGCAGGCAAATAGCACTGCAAAGTATCGGTTTCTGGTACTGGGAGCATTTTCACGAGTACTCGTGAAAATACTTAGTGCTGGTACCAATATCAGTATCAGTCCATCCCTAGTTCCCAAACTATAGTTACCCAACCTTACATCTTTATGTGACTACAGACACTCAATAAACCCCTTTTGCATATTATATATATACCCTGTTTCCCGGAAAATAAGACCTAGCGTGATTGTCGGTGATGGCTGCAATATAAGCCCTACCCACCAAATAAGCCCTACCCTGCTTCCCCGAAATTAAGCCCTACCCTGAAAATAAGACCTACAAGGACTTTAACTAGGGCTTATTTGGGGGGGGGGGGGGTAGGGCTTATATTGCAGCCATCACCGACAATCACGCTAGGTCTTATTTTCAGGGAAACAGGGTATATATTAGTACTCTTCTATGACATACAAAATGTTACCAATACCAATCAAAAATTACTTATATCAATGATAACACATAAAACACGCATAAACAATCTCTTAGATGTGAAATTACGTGATTTTCCACAAAATTCTCCAGTGCTCTACCCAAAACTGTATTTTAAGTATTACTCTACCTTCTCTGAACAGTCTCTGAACCTTGAAGTTTTAGGATTTTCCCACAGAGCTTATCCAGTATGCCACCCAAAAACAGATTTTTCAGTTTATGCTCTACCTTGTGTGGAAAGCCCTTTACCCTTACCGTGTTTTTGACCTATATAGGGATATACTGTAGGCAGGGCTCAAGTCCTGCGGGAACGCATGGGAACGGAGTTCCTGTACTTTTTCCACAACAGGAACTCAGTTCCCGTTAGCAGCCGCTGTGTGGCAGGTGCTACACCAGCAGCTGCTGACACAGCTCGCAATAGTAAGTGCCGCACACCTGACCATTCAGGCATTGCCAGTAGGGGGCCCCATGACAGCTTCCGCTTCGATCTACCTGTCAATCACAGCTAGCTGACGGGTAGATCAGGTCCCTGCTGCTAAGACATTGTATTTAGTCAGACCTCTCCTGATGCTCCTCCCCGCCGCCCCCTCCTGATTTTCTGTCTCCTCATCCCCCCAGTCTCCTGCATACTTGCTCTGTGTGTCTCACTGAATCCCCCCGTCCTCTATCTTCAGTGCCATATGATGAGAGAACCCAGAGGAGGAGCACAGCTATTCTGCTGACAGGACATGCAGGGAGAGAGGTGAGCTGAGGGAGGAACATCAGTTTGGGGTGGTAAGCTGAGCACAATACCTGGCAAAGTTTAATGCCAGGAGGGAAGTTTATGTGGAAATATGTGAAGGGTTGGAATAGCAGCGAGTGTGTGTTGGAGCCCCTGCAGAGTTTTCAGCCCCCCAAGCTAACATACATCTCCTAAGCAGGAACACATCACTATCTCCCCAAGCATTCTGTCCAGATAATGTGCAGTTCATTTATGACCTTTCCGTTTAACCCTGTGTTATCCAAACTCTGTTCAATGAAAAGTGTAAACTCACCACATAAACACTCTATATACAAAATGACATTCCCCAGTAAAGATCAGAACATGATGTTCACATTTGCATGGAAGCACAACTGAATGAATGCTGATTATTCAGAGAATTACCGTATTTATGGTTATTGAGGATTGTTTTTTTATGTACTAACAGTTAAGCTTCATACACACAATACGAAAATTGGATGAAAAATACCACTTTTGAAGTGTTCGTGCATATGAGTGTATCATTTTTTATTTTTTTTTGGTGGGGGAGTGGATCTTGGGTGGGAGTTCCCACACTTTTTTCCCCCAGGACTTGACCCCTGACTGTAGGTCTATAAGCACTTTGTCCTCTCCAGGGATGAGGAATTCCAGACTTGCCTTTCAAATTAGACAAGGATTTGCTTGGTGTATGGATCTTTGATACTCAAAAGAAGATAAGGATTTCAGCGGTGTAGTAATAAACAATTATAGCATTTATAAAATAAAAGTATAGCACACTCACATATATTGGTGCACTTCAGACAATGACTTGTAATATTATGGTCTGGTAGAGCTCTGGGCGCTGCTCAGGCATAAGACAAAAACTGTTTCCTAGTATTGACATCACCCAGCTCCACCCCACGAGGATCATCATCAGTCACATGATTTATTTAGGGGATCCTAGAAAATATAATAGTGGTTACCATCGTAGGAAATGCAAAATATTTAAAAAAAAAATGTGGGGCACACAAATGTGATTAATTAACAATTTTTTTGGTAAAATATAACAGATGAGGTTGAGCCATGTAAATAAGATACCCAAAATGCCAAATCCTAAAATTGCGTGCCCCTGTGAAGCGGTGATAAACTTCAGCGCCCTATAATGGGCCTAGAATTATCGATCCCACCCCAGTGTGCACAGTGATATGCAACTGATGTTCTCAGGCATAGGCGTCCTCCATGCATGCATTTACTTTGTATATGTGTGTATGTGGGGTTGAGGCCACAGAATTTTTGGGAGGTAATTTAAAGTGCTGTGGTGAAACTTTATTTTTTTTTTTACTTAAAGAGGAGGGCCGTTTAAAAAAAAAAAAATTTTAAAAGTCAGCAGCTGCAAACACTGCAGCTGCTGACTTAATAAGCACACTTACCTGTCCAGGGCGCCCGCAATGTCGGCAGCCCGAGGCCGACCCGTCCCTCGGCTCTCGGGTCCCGGCGCCGCCATTCTTTCTAAGGGAAACAGGCAGCGGAGCCTTGTGGCTTCACTGCCCGTTTCCTACTGCGCATGCGCGAGTCACGCAGCGCTTTGTGAATGGGACGCGCTTTGTTCTGGGACACACAGTTCCCAGAACACAGCGCGACCCATTACCCAGAACACAACACAACGAGGAGAGAAGAAAGAAGATCTCCGCGGAGGAGGAAGAGGAAGATTAGGATTACGTGCCTAGCAACAGGCATTTCTGGTAAGTAAAAAAAAATTTAAAAAAATTTTCATTTTTTTTTAGATTTGTTTTGTAATTTTTAATATTTTTTTTTTCAAGGTGGCCCTCCACTTTAACTGTTTTTTTCATCACATAGGGGACAGAAATAGGCCGTCAGCAGCTCAAGCTTTTTTTTTTTTTTTTTTTTTTTTTTTTTTAATGCTTTTATTAAAACCTAAAGCATAATAGAAACGTGTGATTTCCCATTCTGCTCTGTGAATAACGAAGCCCAAAATAACGAGTATTTTATCACTTCTGGTTTCAGTTTCTTCATTCCCCGGCTACTGAAGCTGGGGAATCAGCTAATCAAGACGAATAGTGTTAGGATCCTCACGCTAAGAATTTAAAAGTGCTAAATTAGGTCATTTTGTGTTGGAGTTGCTCCCCTTGAAACGTGCAGTTGAAAATTATATAGAACTACTAATCAAAACAATTAAAGAGCATCATGCTAAATAAATATCAATTCGTAATAATGGTGATACATTCATAAATCAATTTCTCAAAGTCCATTAGTGATCTTTTGTGCTGTGATTCTTATCCGTAACACCGTCACCAAGGCAAATCTTGTGATTAACCCCCCTGGCGGTATTCCTGAGTCTGGCTCGGGGTGGAGATTTTGTACCAAAAGCGGTAACTCCGAGCCACACTCGGGAACGCATCGCTGAATGCAGGGAGACTTTACTTACCTTGTCCCCTGGATCCAGCAATGTCCCCCAGCTGTACAAGCGGGTCTTCCTCCGCTTGATGTATCACAGAAGCCGATCTCCGTTCCCTGCGAGCGTTGCGACGCACAGGGACGGAGAACGGCACCAAATTCAAAAAGTGAAACACACACATTACATACAGTATAATGTAATCTTACAGATTACATTGCTGTAAGTAATTATTTCACTTCCCTTTTGTTCCTACCATTCTGCCCAGTGCCCTGCATGCAGTTTTATCTTATAAAAACAAGTTTTTATGCCTGGAAACTGGAGATTGTCCATAGCAACCAAAACTGTCCCTTTACATCAAAAATGCTAGAAAACAGCGATAATAAATTAGAATCACTTGCAGAATTGAGCGATAGTGATTTGTGGGGAGATCCGTCATCAAATACTGAAAAGTAACGACAGTGACAATTCTGCAACTGAGCAAATTTCTGTGTTTTTGATTTGATTACATTATTGAATATTTTTTTTTAAATTATTGTTATATTATTATTTGGTATAATTATTTATAGTTATTTATTATATTATAATTTATGATTTCATTTTTCAAACTTTATCATACCCGGGATGTCTGCTAGACTCTGGTTTGGACAGATTTAACCACTTGCAGACCGGACCATTTTGCTGGTCAAAGACCAGACCACTTTTTGCGATTCGGCACTGCGTCGCTTTAACTGACAATTGCGCGGTCGTGCGACGTGGCTCCCAAACAAAATTGACGTCCTTTTTTTCCCACAAATAGAGCTTTCTTTTGGTGGTATTTGATCACCCCTGCGGTTTTTATTTTTTGCACTATAAACAAAAATAGAGCGACAATTTTGAAAAAAACGCATTATTTTTTACTTTTTGTTACAATAAATATCCCCCAAAAATATATAAAAAAACTTTTTTTTCCCTCAGTTTAGGCCGATACGTATTCTTCTACATATTTTTGGTAAAAAAAAGAATCGCAATAAGCGATTATTGATTGGTTTGCGCAAAAGTTATAGCGTTTACAAAATAGGGGATAGTTTTATGGCATTTTTATTAATAATTTTTTATTATTTTTTTTTTTACTAGTAATGGCGGCGATCAGCGATTTTTATTATGACTGCGACATTGTGGGGGACCCATCGGACATTTTTGGGACCATTGTCATTTATACAGTAATCAATGCTATATAAATGCAGTGATTCCTGTGTAAATGACACTGGCAGTGAAGGGGTTAACCAGTGGGTGGCAGTGTAGGGGTTAAGTGTTCCTAGGGGTGTGTTACTAACTGTGGGGGGGTTGGGCTTTCATTTAGTGAACACTGATCTCTGCTCCAATCACATGGAGCAGAGATCAGCGTCACTAGTTGCTAGGCAGAATGGCGAAATGTTGTTTACATAGCATTTCCTCCATTCGGCTTCTCCATGAGACAATCGCGGGGATGCCCGCGGCGATCGAGTCCGCGGGTCCCGCGACCGGACTCACGGGGGTCCCGACCAGCGCGACCATGTACGTCAATATGCCTGCCCGTGCCATTCTGTCGACGTACATCATCGTGCGCTGGTCGGGAAGTGGTTAAGGGAGTTATTCCTAAGAATTAGGCCTCATGCACACGAGACGCAGTTAAACGCGCGTTCAGATGCAGTTGGACAGTTTTTTCAACTGCACCTGAACTCATTCAATGTTATCCTATGTGTCCATGCACACAGTATCGTTTTTTTCCGTTTATATGCAGTTGCGTTTAATCTCGTTTTTCCAGAAGCAAAAAAATGCATTCAGAAACAAAAATTTCTGCGTTTCAGACGCAAAACGCGGCAAAACGCGGTAAAACGCGGCAAAACGCCGCTACCGCGTTTAGCCGCGTTTGCGTTTATATGCGTTTTTAAAGGTGACCTTTTTTTTTACATTAAAAATCTCAAAAATGATTGCAAATGATGAAAAACCATTAGAAAAATATTTTAAACAATTGCAATTGCAAGTGGACAATCCACAACTTGTGGCAAGTGACGTGGCAAGTGGACAATCCACAACTTGTGGCAAGTGACATGGCAGGTGGCAAGTGATGTGGCAAGTGGACAATCCACAACTTGTGGCAAGTGACGTGGCAGGTGAAGTGGCAAGTGACGTGGAAAGTGGACAATAGACAACTTGTGGCAGGTGACGTGGCAAGTGACCTGGCAGGTGACGCGGCAAGTGACTTGGCAGGTGACGTGGCAAGTGGAAAATCAACAACTTGTGGCAGGTGACTGGCATGCGACGTGGCAAGTGGACAATAGACAACTTGTGGCAGGTGACGTGGCAAGTGACCTGGCAGGTGACGCGGCAAGTGACTTGGCAGGTGACGTGGCAAGTGGAAAATCAACAACTTGTGGCAGGTGACTGGCATGTGACGTGGCAAGTGGACAATCCATAACTTGTGGCAGGTGACGTGGCAAGTGACGTGGCAAGTGGACAATCCACTTGTGGCAAGGGACATGGCAAGTGACGTGGCAAGTGGACAATCCACTTGTGGCAGGTGATGTGGCAAGTGACGTGGCGAGTGGACAATCCACAACTTGTGTCAGGTGACGTGGCAAGTGGACAATCCACAACTTGTGGCAGGTGATGTGGCAAGTGATGTGGCAAGTGGACAATCCACTTGTGGCAGGGGATGTGGCAAGTGACGTGGCGAGTGGACAATCCACAACTTGTGTCAGGTGACGTGGCAAGTGGACAATCCACAACTTGTGGCAGGTGATGTGGCAAGTGATGTGGCAAGTGGACAATCCACTTGTGGCAGGTGACGTGGCAGGGGACGTGGCAAGGGACGTGGCAAGTGGACAATCCACAACTTGTGGCAGGTGATGTGGCTGGTGACGTGGCAAGTGGACAATCCACATCTTGTGGCAGGTGACGTGGCAGGTGACGTGGAAAGTGGTGTGGCAAGTGGACAATCCACAACTTGTGGCAGGAGATGTGGCTGGTGACGTGGTAAGTGGACAATCCACAACTTGTGGCAGATGGCATGACAGGTGACGTGGAAAGTGGACAATCCACATCTTGTGGCAAGTGACGTGGCAGGTGATGTGGCAAGTGACGTGGCAAGTGGACAATCCACAACTTGTGGCAGGTGACGTGGCAGGTGATGTGGCAAGTGATGTGGCAGGTGATGTGACAAGTGGACAATCCACATCTTGTGGCAAGTGATGTGGCAGCTGACGTGGCAAGTGACGTGGCAGGTGATGTGGCAAGTGACGTGGCAAGTGGACAATCCACAACTTGTGGCAGGTGACGTGGCAAGTGACGTGGCAGGTGACGTGGCAAGTGATGTGGCAAGTGGACAATCCACAGGTTGTGGCAAGTGACGTGGCAAGTGGACAATCCACAACTTGTGGCAGGTGACGTGGCAGGTGACGTGGCAAGTGAACAATCCACAACTTGTGGCAGGTGACGTGGCAAGTGACGTGGCAGGTGAAGTGGCAAGTGACGCGGCAAGTAGACAATCCACAACTTGTGGCAGGTGATGTGGCAAGTGACGTGGCAGGTGATGTGGCAAGTCACGTGGCAAGTGGACAATCCACAACTTGTGGAAGGTGATGTGGCTGGTGACGTGGCAAGTGGACTATACACAGCTTGTGGCAGGTGGCATGGCAGATGACGTGGAAAGTGGACAATCCACATCTCGTGGCAAGTGACGTGGCAGCTGACGTGGCAAGTGACGTGGCAAGTGGACAATCCAAAACTTGTGGCAGGTGACGTGGCAAGTGACGTGGCAGGTGACGTGGCAAGTGATGTGGCAAGTGGACAATCCACAGCTTGTGGCAAGTGACGTGGCAAGTGGACAATCCACAACTTGTGGCAGGTGACGTGGCAGGTGACGTGGCAAGTGAACAATCCACAACTTGTGGCAGGTGACGTGGCAAGTGACGTGGCAGGTGATGTGGCAAGTGACGCGGCAAGTAGACAATCCACAACTTGTGGCAGGTGATGTGGCTGGTGACGTGGCAAGTGGACAATCCAAAGCTTGTGGCAGGTGGCATGGCAGATGACGTGGAAAGTGGACAATCCACATCTCGTGGCAAGTGACGTGGCAGGTGATGTGGCAAGTGACGTGGCAAGTGGACAATCCACAATTTGTGGCAGGTGACGTGGCAGGTGATGTGGCAAGTGGACAATCCCCAACTTGTGGCAAGTGAGGTGGCAAGTGGACAATCCACAACTTGTGGCAGGTGCCGTGGCAAGTGACACGGCAAATGCAAGTGTACAACTGCTCTCTATGCTGCTGCTGCTCACTCTGATCAAAATAGCAGAAATAGTTAAAAAAAATGCTTTGAGAGCTTGGGGAGGGTCTACATGATGTTATCTTTATAAACGCGTTTAAACGCAAACGCGTCTAAACGCGGCATGCAAACGCGGCAAAACGCGCGTTTCTAAACGCGCGTTTCAGCTTTTTTTAACAGAGGTTTCATCTGCGTCTCGTGTGCATGAGGCCTTACAGGACTACAATATAAAACACCAAATTTTCATGCAAAATAATTGTACCGCTTTCAGCACCTAAAATCTGAAATAATCATCCCGCCAGGGAGGTTAACACCCGATAGAGAGGTGAGTGAATTGCCTTCTCACCAAATGGACATGACCCCTTTAACCACTTCAGCCCCGGAAGAATTTGGCTGCTCAATGACCAGGCCATTTGATGCGATACGGCACTGTGCCGCTTTAACTGACAATTGAGCGGTTGTGTGACAATGTACCCAAGCAAAACTGACATATTTTTGCCCACAAATAGAGCTTTCTTTTGGTGGTATTTGATCATCTCTGCGGTTCTTATTTTTTTGCGCTATAAACAAAAAGAGCGACAATTTAAAAAAAAACACAATATTTTCTACTTTTTTCTGTAATAAACAGCCCCATTTTTTTTTAAAAAAAAGCTATTTTTTTCCTCAGTTTAGGCCAATATGTATTCTTCTACATATTTTGGAAATAAAAAAAAAAATAAACGCAAAAAGCGTATATATTTATGGGTTTGCACAAAAGTTCTAGCGTCTACAAAATAGGGGATCTATTTATGGCATTTTTATTATTATCATTATTTTTTTTTTACTAGTAATGGCGGCGATCTGCCATTTTTATCAGGACTGCGACATTATGGAGGACACATCGGACACTTTTGACACATTTTTGAGTCGATTGTCAATTATACAGCGATCAGTGCTATCAAAATGCACTGATTACTGTATAAATGTCACTGGCCGGGAAAGGGTTAACACTAGGGGGGGAGCGATCAAGGGGTTAACTGTGTTCCCTATGTGTGTGTTCTAACTGTGGGGGATGGGACTGACTATAGGAGATGAGCGATGGTGGTTCCCAGCTCGTAGGAACTCACAATCTCTCTCTCCTCACAGAACTGGGATGTGTGTGTTTACACAGATGTCCCTGTTTTGCCTCTCGTGTCCGCGATCGCTCGTGGCCGGCAGTCGTTGCGACCGCTGGTCACGAGCATCGGCACCCCCCGCTGGTCACGAGCATCGGCACCCCCCGCGGTGCAGCAGGCTGGCGCACGCCCGCTATCCTGCTTAAAGGGACTGACGTACAGCCACGGCGGTTCATGGGATCGTGCCGACCTGCCACAGTATAATGACGGCAGCTGGTCAGCAAGCGGTTAATTAGAAAGAAAGTTGGAAACAGGCATTTTGTATATATCTGAGGGTTTTGTTGATCTGTCACTGGAGCTGTAACTGGAAACCTTTACGATTCTCCTTCCCACTGGGGGTATACCATTATGAAATAAACATAAAAACGGGACAATAACGTATAATAACGCAATAATATAAAAACAATCCCACACTGGCTGCTCACATTTTATACTGCCTTGTCCCAGCACTAGGGATAACAGCAGAAAACCATCAGGTGATGAACCCCACAGCCGCCCAACCTCCGCTCTGTGTCTGCCATGCGGTCCCCCGCCTTGGTATAGGAAACTAGAAGTCGATGACCGGAAGTGGCGTGACTGGGATGCGTCTCGACGTAAGTTTAGTTTTGCAGCCTCATCACACTTCCTGATGACGTTGTAAAACAAAACGTATGTGGAGGCGCATCCTGTAAAGGTTTCCAGTTACAGATCCATCATTCACCTCTGCACCCCGTCATCCTTCCCCCTCCCCCACATCCATCACTCACCTCTGCACCCCCTCATCCTTCCCCCACTCCCCCCACATCCATTACTCACCTCTGCACCCCCTCATCCTTCCCCCACTCCCCCCACATCCATTACTCACCTCTGCACCCCCTCATCCTTCCCCCACTCCCCCCACATCCATTACTCACCTCTGCACCCCCTCATCCTTCCCCCCACATCCATTACTCACCTCTGCACCCCCTCATCCTTCCCCCCCTCCCCCCACATCCATCACTCACCTCTGCACCCCCTCATCCTTCCCCCACTCCCCCCACATCCATTACTCACCTCTGCACCCCCTCATCCTTCCCCCACTCCCCCCACATCCATTACTCACCTCTGCACCCCCTCATCCTTCCCCCACTCCCCCCACATCCATTACTCACCTCTGCACCCCCTCATCCTTCCCCCACTCCCCCCACATCCATTACTCACCTCTGCACCCCCTCATCCTTCCCCCACTCCCCCCACATCCATTACTCACGTCTGCACCCCCTCATCCTTCCCCCACTCCCCCCACATCCATTACTCACCTCTGCACCCCGTCATCCTTCCCCCTCCCCCACTTCCATCACTCACCTCTGCACCCCCTCATACTTCCCCCCTCCTCCCACATCCATCACTCACCTCTGCACCCCCTCATACTTCCCCCCCTCCTCCCACATCCTTCACTCACCTCTGCACCCCCTCATCCATCGCTCACCTCTGCACCCCCACTCCCCCCACATCCATCACTCACCTCTGCACCCCCTCATCCTTCCCCCACATCCATTACTCACCTCTGCACCCCCTCATCCTTCCCCCCACATCCATCACTCACCTCTGCACCCCGTTATCCTTCCCCCTCATCCATCACTCACCTCTGCACCCCCTCATACTTCCCCCCTCCTCCCACATCCATCACTCACCTCTGCACCCCCTCATCCTTCCCCCCCTCCCACATCCATCACTCACCTCTGCACCCCCTCATCCTTCCCCCCTCCCCCCACATCCATCACTCACCTCTGCACACCCTTATCTTTCCCCCCTCCCCCCACATCCATCACTCACCTCTGCACCCCCTTATCCTTCCCCCCTCATCCATCACTCACCTCTGTACCCCCCCCCCACATCCTTCTCCCCCTCCCCTACATCCATCACTCACCTCTGCACCCCCTTATCCTTCCCCCCCTCATCCATCACTCACCTCTGCACCCCCTCATCCCCCCCTCCCCCCACATCCAACACTCACCTCTGCACCCCCTCATCCTCCCCCCCTCCTCCAACATCCACCACTCACCTCTGCACCCCCTCATCCTCCCCCCACATCCAACACTCACCTCTGCACCCCGTCATCCTTCCCCCCCCCCACATCCATCACTCACCTCTGCACCCCCTCATCCATCGCTCACCTCTGCACCCCCTCATCCTTCCCCCACATCCATTACTCACCTCTGCACCCCCTCATCCTTCCCCCCCTCCCCCCACATCCATCACTCACCTCTGCACCCCGTTATCCTTCCCCCTCATCCATCACTCACCTCTGCACCCCCTCATACTTCCCCCCTCCTCCCACATCCATCACTCACCTCTGCACCCCCTCATACTTCCCCCCCTCCTCCCACATCCATCACTCACCTCTGCACCCCCTCATACTTCCCCCCCTCCTCCCACATCCATCACTCACCTCTGCACCCCCTTATCCTTCCCCCCTCATCCATCACTCACCTCTGTACCCCCCCCCCACATCCTTCTCCCCCTCCCCTACATCCATCACTCACCTCTGCACCCCCTTATCCTTCCCCCCCTCATCCATCACTCACCTCTGCACCCCCTCATCCCCCCTCCCCCCACATCCAACACTCACCTCTGCACCCCCTCATCCTCCCCCCCTCCTCCAACATCCACCACTCACCTCTGCACCCCCTCATCCTCCCCCCACATCCAACACTCACCTCTGCACCCCGTCATCCTTCCCCCCCCCCCACATCCATCACTCACCTCTGCACCCCCTCATCCATCGCTC
Organism: Lithobates pipiens; assembly: GCF_037356315.1. Classification (NCBI taxonomy): domain Eukaryota; kingdom Metazoa; phylum Chordata; class Amphibia; order Anura; family Ranidae; genus Lithobates; species Lithobates pipiens. The sequence continues at coordinate 9,237,227 of NW_027507696.1, forward strand.
ACCTCTGCACCCCCTCATCCTTCCCCCACATCCATTACTCACCTCTGCACCCCCTCATCCTTCCCCCCCTCCCCCCACATCCATCACTCACCTCTGCACCCCGTTATCCTTCCCCTCATCCATCACTCACCTCTGCACCCCCTCATACTTCCCCCCTCCTCCCACATCCATCACTCACCTCTGCACCCCCTCATCCATCGCTCACCTCTGCACCCCCTCATCCTTCCCCCACTCCCCCCACATCCATCACTCACCTCTGCACCCCCTCATCCTTCCCCCCTCCCCCCACATCCATCACTCACCTCTGCACCCCCTTATCTTTCCCCCCTCCCCCCACATCCATCACTCACCTCTGCACCCCCTTATCCTTCCCCCCTCATCCATCACTCACCTCTGTACCCCCCCCACATCCTTCTCCCCCTCCCCTACATCCATCACTCACCTCTGCACCCCCTTATCCTTCCCCCCCTCATCCATCACTCACCTCTGCACCCCCTCCCCCCACATCCAACACTCACCTCTGCACCCCCTCATCCTCCCCCCCTCCTCCAACATCCACCACTCACCTCTGCACCCCCTCATCCCCCCTCCCCCCACATCCAACACTCACCTCTGCACCCCCTCATCCTCCCCCCCTCCTCCAACATCCACCACTCACCTCTGCACCCCCTCATCCCCCCTCCCCCCACATCCAACACTCACCTCTGCACCCCCTCATCCTCCCCCCTCCTCCAACATCCACCACTCACCTCTGCACCCCCCTCCTCCCCCCTTCCCCCACATCCATCTTTTACCTCTGCACCCCCTCATCCTTCCCCCCTCCTCCCACATCCATCACTCACCTCTGCACCCCGTCATCCTTCCACCTCCCCCCACATCCTCCCCCCTCCCCCCACATCCATCACTCACTTCTGCACCCCATCATCCTCCCCCCACATCCATCACTCACCTCTGCACCCCCTCATCCTTCCCCCCTCCCCCCACATCCATCACTCACCTCTGTACCCTCTTATCCTCCCCCCTCATTCACCACTTACCTCTGCACCCCCTCATCCTCCCCCCACATCCATCACTCACCTCTGCACCACCTCATCCCCCCACATCCATCACTCACTTCTGCACCCCCTCATCCTCCCCCCATCTATCACTCACCTCTGCACCCCCTTATCCTTCCCCCCTCCCCCCACATCCAACACTCACCTCTGCACCCCCTCATCCTTCCCCCCTCCCCCACATCCATCACTCACCTCTGCACCCCCTCATCCTCCCCCCACATCCAACACTCACCTCTGTACCCCCACATCCTCCGTTCACCTCTCTACCCCCCATTCCCATCTCACCTCCATAGCCCCCCCACCTCTGCTGACCTCTGTACTCCCCCACATCCATCAGCCACTTCTGTACCCCCCCACATCCTCTGATCACCTCTGTACCCCCCATCCATCACTCACCTCTGTACCCCCCACCTCCTCCGCTCACCTATGTACCCCCCTCACATCCTGTGCTTACCTCAGTACCCCCCCCCCCCACATGCTCCACTCACCTTTGTAACCTCCTCACCCCCCCAATCATCTCCGTACCCCCTCATACTCTGCTCACCTCAGTACCCCCCCCCCCAATCCACCACTCACCTCTGTACCCCCCTCATTTTCAGCTCACCTCTGTACCCCCCCCATCCTCCGCTCACCTCTGTAACCCCCCCCCCCCCTACCATCCCCCTCATCCTCTGCTCACCTCTATACCCACCTCATCTTTCATACCCCCTCATCCTCTATTCACCCCTGTACCCCCCCCCCCATCCTCTGATCAACTGTGTACATCCCACATCCTCTGCTCACGTCTGTATCTCCCTCATTTTCCACCCATTCCTCCTCACACATACATACAATGTAGCCCCCTCTTTCTCCTCACACATACATACAATGTAGCCCCCTCTTTCTCCTCACACATACATACAATGTAGCCCCCTCTTTCTCCTCACACATACATACAATGTAGCCCCCTCTTTCTCCTCACACATACATACAATGTAGCCCCCTCTTTCTCCTCACACATACATACAATGTAGCCCCCTCTTTCTCCTCACACATACATACAATGTAGCCCCCTCTTTCTCCTCACACATACATACAATGTAGCCCCCTCTTTCTCCTCACACATACATACAATGTAGCCCCCTCTTTCTCCTCACACATACATACAATGTAGCCCCCTCTTTCTCCTCACACATACATACAATGTAGCCCCCTCTTTCTCCTCACACATACATACAATGTAGCCCCCTCTTTCTCCTCACACATACATACAATGTAGCCCCCTCTTTCTCCTCACACATACATACAATGTAGCCCCCTCTTTCTCCTCACACATACATACAATGTAGCCCCCTCTTTCTCCTCACACATACATACAATGTAGCCCCCTCTTTCTCCTCACACATACATACAATGTAGCCCCCTCTTTCTCCTCACACATACATACAATGTAGCCCCCTCTTTCTCCTCACACATACATACAATGTAGCCCCCTCTTTCACCTCACACATACATACAATGTAGCCCCCTCTTTCACCTCACACATACATACAATGTAGCCCCCTCTTTCACCTCACACATACATACAATGTAGCCCCCTCTTTCTCCTCACACATACATACAATGTAGCCCCCTCTTTCTCCTCACACATACATACAATGTAGCCCCCTCTTTCTCCTCACACATACATACAATGTAGCCCCCTCTTTCTCCTCACACATACATACAATGTAGCCCCCTCTTTCTCCTCACACATACATACAATGTAGCCCCCTCTTTCTCCTCACACATACATACAATGTAGCCCCCTCTTTCTCCTCACACATACATTGTAGCCCCCCCCCTTTCCTCCTCACACATACTATGTAGCCCCCTCTTCCTCCTCACACATACATATAATGTAGCCCCCTCTTTCTCCTCACACATACATATAATGTAGCCCCCTCTTTCTCCTCACACATAGATATAATGTAGCCCCCTCTTTCTCCTCACACATACATATAATGTAGCCCCCTCTTTCTCCTCACACATACATATAATGTAGCCCCCTCTTTCTCCTCACACATACATACAATGTAGCTCCCTCTTCCTCCTCACACATACAATGTATCCCCCCCCTTTCCTCCTCACACATACAATGTAGCCCCCCCCTTTCCTCCTTACACATACAATGTAGCCCCCACTTCTCCTTCCATACACCTCCCAACTACTTACTGTCCTCCTGAAGATGACGGCAGCCTTGTGTGGGTGTGGGCCTGCGCCGTGATGGAACAGGAAGTCTAGGAGTAGTGCCCTCTGCTGGCCGAGAAAGGAGAGGCAGGTGATGCTTTGTGAACGATAACATGGCGGACGGAGTGGTGCTCCGGAAGACGAATTATTCCGTTATAAAAATAGTGGTCAGTCCCAGTGCGGGGCCCAGCAGAAGACATCCGCCCCCCACTGCATGATGGAAGAGGAAGATGCCTCCTCTGTGACCCCTACACTCCCCACCTTTGTTCTATAGGACATACTTCTGACCAGAGTTGTTATTGGCTGTTCTCATGGAGAGCGGGGCTAGCTCTGTGTTTATATTCTGTGTGGAGAAAATTAGGAAGAGTTTCATTTTTGACATATGATCTTTTGTTGTAGTTTGTGTGTCTATGATACTCTGTGGCTACAAGAACCCATGTGGTGTATAGAGAGAGCAGGGTCAGGTTCATGGATTGATCACAGGGATAGCAACCACTGGCGTCCTAGCAACCATCAGCATCCTAGCAACCGTGGGCTTGTGAATGAAGCTGCCACACCCATGACAAGGTCCCAGACAAAACACCCCCCTCTGAGCACTGCTGTCTCTGTACAGCAAACCTTTGCTGGTCTTATTTATTTTACTGCCGGTTTGCTTATCTTTGAGGCTGGGTTCACACTTGTGCGCCATTCCTGTGCGGGTTCCTGCATCACTCCTGAATCGCCAGCGGGTCACAATGACGTCTGCGAACCTCTGCGGGTGTCAATGTAAAGTTAATCACACCCACAGCTCAGTTTGCAGTGTGAAATGGTGTAGAAATCGGATTGGATAGGTGTGACACCCATGCGCTCCGATTCCAGCTCCGGACCAAAAAAAAGGCTCCTGTGCTATTTTGGCGCGAATGCGATGCGATTTCAGACATACAGTTTGTATGGGTGAATTCGCATCGCACAGATATCGCATGTGATCTGCACAGTATTACGGTGTGAATTACATTCTATGTCTGATCACATAAGCGTGAACCCAGCCTCAGACATCAGTCCTTTCTGAAACTGTTGCAACCAGGGCTGCGCCAATACCACTTCTTTAACCACCTCAGTACCGGGGGGCACTTAAACACCCTCCTGCCCAGACCAATTTTGAGCTTTCAGCGCTGTCACAATTTGCTACACAATCATGCTACACTGGACCCAAATGACATTTTTATTATTTTTTTCCCACAAATAGAGCTTTCTTTTGGTGGTATTTGATCACCTCTATGCTTTTTATTTTTTGCTAAACAAATAAAAATTTGGAAAAAAAAAATATGCTTTTTTTTGTTTCAGTTTCAAAACTTTGTAAATAAGTACGTTTTCTCCTTCACTGATGGGGCTGCACTGACGGACACTGATGAGGTGGCATTGATGGGCACTGATGGACGACACGGATGGATACTGATAGCTGGCACGGATTGGCATGGATAGGCGGCATAGATGGGCACTGATAGTTGGCATGGATGGGCACTGATAGGCGACATTGTATTGTATTGTTTTGTGCTGATGGATGCCAGTCAGTACCAAACAATAATGCATGCCAATCAGTGATGCCCATTGTGGGCACTGATTGGCATCCATTGTGGGCACTGACCGGCATCCCTGGTGGTCTAGGTTGGCATACCTGGTGCTGGGCATCCCTGGTGGTCCGGTGACGTCCCTGGTGGTCCAGTGTGGGCATCCTCGGGAGGGCTGTGCTGATAATCGATCAGCACAGACCCCCCGTCAGAGGAGCAGCTGTTCGGTTCTCCACTACTTGTGTCTGACAGACACGAGTGAGGAAAAGCCGATCACCGGCTCTTCCTATTTACACTGTGATCAGGCGTGATTGGACACGGCTGATCACGTGGTAAAGAGTCTCCGTAAATTAAAATCATAGCATCTAGGTTGGTAAACAGACTAACTGCACAGCCGCTGACATGTTTCACACCAAACATGGTGCTTAGTCATACTCACCAATACCGGTTACCGATACTTTTTTGACAGTAGCACCGATAGGTGAAATTAATGAGGCGTGGACTGTGTCAGTAGGTTTTTTGTTTGTTTTTTACAATTTTTTTCAGTTTTTTTTTTTATTTCATTTTTTATTATTCTTACAATTTTACTTTATTTATTACAATTTTCCCCCTTTTCTTTTTATTAACCCTGTGAGACAGGGAAAGGGACTGAGGACACAGATTCCCCAGTCCTTTTCTCTGCAGCCTCAGATGCACTAATGATGAATGGACGGGAGACAGAGGCTCCTCTCTATTCATAAACTGAGGTATCACATACGCAGTTTACAATGCTCAGTTATGAATCATCAATCACCGACTCTGCGCATTTGGAAAAGGAAGGAGCCAGTAAATTACATATTGCTCTCCATCCTGACAGATCTGGGATGGGGGGGGGGGGGGGGGCCGGATCAGGACACAGAGGGGGAGCGGAGGAGGACACAGAGGGGGAGCGGAGGAGGACACAGATGGGGGAGCGGAGGAGGACACAGATGGGGGAGCGGAGGAGGACACAGATGGGGGAGCGGAGGAGGACACAGATGGGGGAGCGGAGGAGGACACAGATGGGGGAGCGAAGGAGGACACAGATGGGGGAGCGGAGGAGGACACAGATGGGGGAGCGGAGGAGGACACAGATGGGGGAGCGGAGGAGGACACAGAGGGGGAGCGAAGTAGGACACAGAGGGGGAGCGAAGGAGGACACGGAGGAGGGGAAATGGAGGACACAGAGGGGGGAGCAGAGGAGGACACAGAGGGGGTGCGAAGGAGGACACAGAGGGGGTGCGAAGGAGGGGAAGTGGAGGACACGGGGAGCAGAGGAGGACACAGAGGGGGAGTGGAGGACATAGAGGGGATGCGGAGGACACAGGGGAGGACACAGAGGGGGGGCGAAGGAGGAGGACACAGAGGGGGAGTGAAGGAGGACACGGAGGGGTAACGGAGGAGGGGGAGTGGAGGAGGACATGGCAGGGGGCCTTAGGAGCATGGAGGATGACACAGGGGACAGTCAGGGGTGATGCAGGAGAGTTACAAGCACCACTCTCCCTGTATAGATTTCAATAAAGCAGCTGAAAGCCCCGGGAGGTAGAGGAGGAGAAGTGGCTGTCAGCTGCTTTGATTAAAGCTATACAGGGAGATTGGTGCTTGTAACTGCCCCCACCACCGCACCAATCACCCCGACTGCCCAGGTATTGGATTAGGCATTGGAGCCTAAGTACTTGTGCAAATGCTTGGTGTCAGCATGGATACCGATACTAGTATCGGTATTGATGCAACCCTAGTTGCAACCAAAGTGACAGATTCTTAAAGGAGAAGTACAGCCAAAGCTTGTTTGGCTGTACTTCTGTGAATCACAGGAGTGCAGATCGTTGAAGCCCGCTGTTGGCTGACATCACTAGGTTGGTCCAGGCGCAGGCAAGATCGCAACAACGCAGTCGGGATTTGCCCACATGCCTGGATCAGCACCCAGTTTAGCCTGAGCCAGCTGATTTCCTCCACAGCCTAGCCCTCCAGTAAACACGGGGAGGTGGAGCCCAGAGAGCCGTGACTAACAGTCACCAGCTCTATGCTCACGAAGCTCTGAGACCTGAGCAATCAGCAGTGTGGGATTGCTCAGTTCTCAGTCTTAAGCCTCATACACACGATAGGACTTTGTACAAACTTTCCCTTGGATTTTTGTACAAAGGGAGTCGGCCATGAACTTGTATTGCATACACACAGCAGGACTTTTTCAGCCAACTTTCACCAAATCACGTGGTTTTTCTGCTCTTTACCGCCACCTTTGGTCAACTTCTGTATTGTTGTCTGATCTTTTGCATTGGTTCTGAGCATGCGTGTTTGTACTTTGTACAAAAGTCCTATGGTTTTCTGTACACACGATCAGATTTTGCTCCATCAGACTTTTTCACCTTTCCATGTTTTCTTTCACTTTGTATCCACTATACTTTTCACGTTTCCACGTAACAATGGGTGTTGGTACCATTCACACATGGGTCCAATATCATCAACTCTACAGACATATTTGGAATTTTTTCACTCTTGTCTATTGCGTTTGGACGGTGCTCCTGGGGTGTGTCAGTGCGCTCGCTTCTTCCTTGGGTTCATTCCCTCAGCTCCCGGTACAGACTTGCCTCACAGATGCTGACTTGCAACAGTGCCTACTTGGAACAATTTATACGTAAGTATTCCAGGGAGATATACATCTTGTTTCCTCTTGGCCCTACCTTTTTTTTTTTACTATCCGGGCAAAATATTAGACCCTTTTTTCATCTTTTTTCAGATATGCTATGCGTTTGCTCCTGATTTGTGGCACCTGGCCACGAAACGCGTCGAGCCTATCAAAGTCACATTGTTCCCAACACATAGCTTGACCTCAACTGTGATTCATTTTTCCATCTTATCCATCTTATAACCTATTTGTATCCATTACACAATAAGCATTTGGCTTTTTACATTAATTACTTCCATGGGATACTATGCGATTTTAGGTGTATATACATATATATGAATCCTTCTCTTCTGTATGCCATTGCCTTGTATATAGATGAAAAAATACTCATGTTCAACCATGTATCATATGTTTATGAGGTAATGCTTTGTTCATATGTCAGCTAAACAATTTTATAAGTTCTCCTACCACGTGTCTTATGCCTCACTCAAAGTCCCAAAAAACAGACAGAAAAAAACTCTCTTAACCAGTTCCCGACCAGCGCACGCCGATGTACTTAATGCCGTCCTGCCATCACGAGTGCGCCACCGGCGGCGCACTCGCATGCTGGTCGGGACCCCCGTGAGTCCGGTTGCGGGTCCCGCGGACTCGATCGCCGCGGGCATACCCGCGATCGTCTCACGGGGCGGCTGAACGGAGAGATGCTGTTGTAAACAGCATCTCCCTGTTCTGCCTAGCAACAAGTGATGCTGATCTCTGCTCCATGTGATTGGAGCAGAGATCAGTGTTCACTAAATGAAAGCCCAACCCCCCCACAGTTAGTAACACACCCCTAGGAACACTTAACCCCTACACTGCCACCCACTGGTTAACCCCTTCACTGCCAGTGTAATTTACACATGATTCACTGCATTTGTATAGCAGTGATTGCTCTATAGATGACAATGGTCCCAAAAATGTGTCAGAAATGTCCGATGTGTCCGCCATAATGTCGCAGTCACAATAAAAATCGCTGATCGCCGCCATTACTAGTAAAAAAAAAAATAATAATAAAAATGCCATAAAACTATCCCCTATTTTGTAAACGCTATCACTTTTGCGCAAACCAATCAATAATCACTTATTGCAATTTTTTTTTGCCAAAAGTATGTAGAAGAATACATATCGTCCTAAACTGAGGGAAAAAAATGTTTTTTTTATATATTTTTGGGGATATTTATTATAACAAAAAGTAAAAAATAATGTGTTTTTTTTCAAAATTGCCGCTCTATTTTTGTTTATAGCGCAAAAAAATAAAAACCGCAGAGGTGATCAAATACCACCAAAAGAAAGCTCTATTTGTGGGAAAAAAAGGACGTCAATTTTGTTTGGGGCCGCGCAATTGTCAGTTAAAGCGACGCAGTGCCGAATCGCAAAAAGTGGTCTGGTCTTTGGCCAGCAAAATGGTCCGGGGCTGAAGTGGTTAAAATCCAAAAATAAGAGCAAAAATTAAAAAATCCTTAAATTCTAAATAATACCCAACTAATAAATAACTATTAAATTATACGTATTGGAATTTCCTTTCAAACTTGGCTGTTAACGAACGTAACGAATATGAATTTATCCAAAGTTACGAATTATCCAAAATAACGAATGCCGCATCTAAACAAATGGAACGTAACAAATTAATAACAATTGATAATATTAAAACGTTTTTATTATTATTTATTATTATTTTTAACCTGCTTTGTTCCATTCATTTAGATGCAACATTCGTTATTTCGGATAATTCGTAACTTTGGATACATTTGAATACACTACGTTCACCAACAGCCAAATTTGAAAGGAAATTCCAATACCTATCATTTAATATCAGTAATAGTTATTAGTTATTTCAGATTTTTTTAATTTTTGTGCGTTCTTATTTTCGGATTTTCGTTCTTATTGTCGGATTTGTTTAATTTTTGGATTTTGCAATTTCTGAATTTTCGAATTTCCAATTATCGAATTTCCGAATCTTTGGATTTTCGAATTTTGGAAAAATGAGTTAAACAGTTTTTTTGTTAATTCGAATATTTCCGAATTTAACAAATTTGTTGAATTTTGACGAAAAAGCAAATTTGGAACAAAACGAATTGCACATGTCTAAATACGACCTAAATCTGGGGCAAGTCTCAGGTCTTCTCCATCAACGCTGTCCCAATGCACTGCCAGAAAAGTGTTGGAACGCTTTTATTAAATCCCCCCCCCCCCCCCCCCACTATGTCTCTTCTGCAGTAAAGGATTAGTAGCTCCCTCTCAGCAATTCTCTGGACCAATGTTTCTAAATTCCAGTCCTCCAGTACCCCGAACAGGTCATGTTTTCAGGATTTCCTTCAGATGAAACAGCTGTGGTAATTACTAAGGCAGTGAAACTGATCAAATCACCTGTGCAAAATAACGGAAAGCCTGAAAACATGACCTGTTGGGGGTACTTGAGGACTGCAGTGAGAAACATTGCTCTGGACGATTTACTCTAGGGCCAGGGATATGCAATTAGCGGACCTCCAGCTGTTGTAGAACTACAAGTCCCATGAGGCATAGTAAGATTCTGACAGCCACAAGCATGACACCCAGAGGCAGAGGCATGATGGGACTTGTAGTTTTGCAACAGCTGGAGGTCCGCTAATTGCATATCCCTGCTCTAGGCTGTGCATGCGCAGTGTATGCTTTTGGCACTGCTGGAATGACGTCCTGCGTATGTTACATCATCCTGAAACAGTCAATGAAGTTGGACAATCTCATACCCAGAAGATGATGGTGTCAGTAGTGGGATTTCACAGATGTCACAGCACTGGAAGGCAGGTAGTTCTGCTTTAAGTGGTGCCCAGAATTCAGTGTAGTATAGCCACATGCAGTTTTTGCTTTTTGACCCTCTTTATTAGGTTGGGAGGTATTATGTAATCCTTTTTGATTTTGGTTGTTGGTTACTTTCAAGGAAAAGTTCACCTTTAGAACAAGTTACATATTCCACCCATTTTCAGGTTTGAACATGTAACATGTTTCGGCATCTTCAGCCTCTCTCCCCCCGTGATAGCTTAAAGTGATTGTAAACGATCACCTTCTAAAACAACTCATTCAGTTTAAAATAGAAATTAAAAGGTGAAACATTCTAAACCCTTTTTTTTATAAGTGATCACATACCCCCTGTTCTCAACTGCATATGAGCTGGGGGAGGAAGAAACAGCAAACAGCAGCACACAGAACTTCCCAGTAAATGGCTGTGCAGGTGGGGGGGGGGTATCAGGACAAGTCTGATCATTGGAGACCAGGCTCCATGGCAAGAAAACTGACCCTGATCTGTTCTCCTGCATGGTGTGGTCAGTTTCTAAGCAGGAAAGCAGGGGGACTGGCAGGGACACCAGGGATTTTACACAAAGGAAGCAATACAAGGAGAACAGGATACCTTTTTCATACAAGTACATGGTACAGCAGGCACATATCAGGAATATTAAAAGGGATTACATATTCTTTAACTGGCCTGACGACAGTCCAGACCTTTTACCAACTGAAAATATTCAGTGTATATTGAAATGAAAAATACAATAGAGGAGAGACACACAGGACTGCTGAACAGTTAGCCCATGCACACAAGGTCGGACATTCCGACAACAAAATCCGACGGATTTTTTTCCGACGGATTTTGTCCGAAACTGGTGTTGCATACACACGGTCGGACAAAGTTGTCGTAAAATCCGATCGTTCGGAACGTGATGACGTTTGTACGTTACGACGGGACTACGTTCAGGATAGTAGCCAATAGCTTTGGTCTCATAATTTGATCTGAGCATGAGTGGCACTTTGTCCGATCGGAATTCTCTACAAACTATCGGATCATGTTGTGGGAACATTTTATATCCAGCTCTCAAACTTTGTCTGTCGGATATTCCGACGGAAACAGTCCGATGGAGCCCACACACGGTCGGATTATCCGACAACGCGGTCCGATCGGACATTTTCCGTCTGAATTTCCGACCGTGTGTACAAAGGCTTAGATTGTTATATCAGGCAACAATGGGACAACATTCTTTTCCCAAAACTCCAGCAACTGGTCTTCTCAGTTCCCAGAAGTTTACAGAGTGTCATTAGCCACTTGCCGACTGGCCGGTGATAATTGTACTGCTGGCCCGCAGCTCCCCTGGGCACCGAGACGTAACCGCACATTGTATGGCACTTCTGTGTTTACAGGCATTTCACATCTAGACATGCAAGTGCCAAATCACACAACAGACTAACACCCCAAAAATCGAAATCTCAATCTACTTGGCATTTGTTGCCTGTTATAGTCTGTAATGGCCCACCACAGTTACACTCTATTATACCTTTATGTAGCTCTGACGTATTCTGCTGGGCTGTTAATAAAGAGTTATATAAATCTCTTGTGTAGTGCAAAGAACATTAAGCCATTCATATCAGTCTATGCACCAGAAGAGCTTAAACTCAAATGTCCTCAGCACAGCCTGATACTATTATCAGCATACATTTATACATTTCAACATAGTCTAACAAGCTGCAGCGCTGTGGTGAGAATTATACCATTTACGCCAGTGTCTGCACCAGAATAGCTTTTACTCTAATGTCCTCATCACAGTTTTCTAATATAAATTTTATACCTTTTAGGTATATTTTGGAGTGTGGGAGTAAACCTACAAAACCATGGCAAAAATATGCACCAAAGCACGCTGCCTGGGTGGAAATAAACACAATCCTTAGAGTGTTGCAATGCATTCAGTTATCCAGCAGGTGGCAGCAGAGTACCATTTAATATGGAGTTCAGGGGAGTCTCAAATGCTGAAAGCAACAGCAATCAATCAGATTTAACTGCTCTTATCAGAGTATGTCATATTCTGTTGCTCTGGGTAAGTGCATTCTGCAGTGTTTTTTTTTTTTGTTTTTTTATGAATGTATGGTGGCAATATATATATTTTTTGCAGACTATGAATTTTTATGGAAACCAAACAATAAAACTGTATTGGGATTTTTAAAAAAATAATTATTGGATATGTTTTATGGCAGAAAGTACAAAATATTGTGTTTTTTTTTTTTTTTGGGGGGGGGGGGGAGCAATCAAGCAATCAGCAGTGTTTGATTGCTTGGTTCTCAGTCTTAGAGCCACCAGGGGACAGATGCAGCATCAGACCAATGCTGCATCCACCAAAAAAAACCAACTTCTCTTTTAAAGTGCTGGAAATAAAAACTACTAGACGTGCACTGGCAAAAAAATATTCTGTTTTTTTTTTTTTTGTTTATATCACAAAAAATAAAAAACCCAGCGGTGATCAAATATCACCAAAAGAAAGCTCTATTTGCGTGAAAAAAAAAAAATGATATAAAATTTTGTTTGGGTACAGCGTTGCATGACTGCACAATTACCAGTTAAAATAGTACAGTGCCAAATAGCAAAAAATGGCCTGGTGGATATTTTATTAAAAAAATTAGTAATATATTGTGCTTGTAGGCATTAAAACTTGAATGTGTTTTTTTTACTGAGAATTTGCATTTGACAAACGCATACGCACGCCGATATGTGTGCACTGAAAAAATGGATCTGGCAGCGAAGTAGGGTCCTCCTGGGAGAGGGCACCTTGAAGTTAAAGTTAAGTCCACCTTTTTAGAAAAAAAAAAAAATAAATGCACAAATTTTTGTAGGAAAAAAAAGTGCATTTATTTATTTACTTTATATAGCAGCCTGCAAGTCACTGCACTTTTGACCAATGGCTCGCAGATACAATTCCAGGCTACTGCAGATTCTTCTTCCAGTTCCCTGTCCATACTGAAGTATAAGCTTTCAGTTAGGCGACATTTGCACGGGCGACTAACGTTCATGCAAATAACAGCGGCAGGCCAGTTGCTCGTGTGAATGTAGCCTTAGCCCTTGTACACACAGTCGGACATTTCGACAACCAAATCCGTCGGATTCTGTCCGTCGGATCTTGTCCGAAACTGTTGCATACACACGGTCGGACAAAGTTGTCGAAAAATCCGATCTTTCAGAACGTGATGACGTAATTTCGTTACGATGGGACTACATTCAGGCTAGTAGCCAATAGCTTTGATGTAAGAATTTGATCTGAGCATGCGTGGCACTTTGTCCGATCGGAATTCTCTACACATGATCGGACTATGTCCTATCGGAGCAGCTGGTCGGAAAATATTTCCAACATGTTGGAAAATTTGGTCCGACGGATATTCCGACGGAAACAGTCCGATGCATACCACACACAGTCGGATTATCCGACGACACGGTCCGATAGGACACATTCCGATGGATTCTCCAACCGTGTGTACAAGGGCTTAGAGAGCTGGAAGAAGTGTTGATGGACTACAAGCCTGGTCATTAATGAACTCGTGAAACACGGGAATTGGCTCCATTCATTCACAGACCTCTGTAAATGAATAACTGACAACTGTATGGGGGGGGGGTTCCTATTTGCACTCCGTTACACCCTAAATAAAATTGTAAGAATTAACGGTGGTGCAAAAGGTCATTTATCCTTTGAAAAATGTTACAATTCATTTGATCTCTTTAGCTTCTAAACACACACACACACACACACACACACACACAATATTACCAAAAGTATTTTGACACCTGCCTTTATACGCCCATGAACTTCAATCGCATCCCAGTCTAAAGCCTCGTACACACAATCGGATTGTTGGCTAGCAGTCAAAATGGCGTGTGCCTGGATCTTGTCTTGCATACTAATGGTACACAATTGTCGGCCAACAAACACGAACGTAGTGACGTAGTGAGCACCTGGAAGGCAAGCAACCTGCGGTGCAACTTTTCCAGGCGGCTGGCAAAGTTTTTATTTTGGATAGAGTAAGGGAGGGTTATTATCCCTGCCAGTTTTTTTTTTTTTTTTTTGCCATCTATGTCCAATCGGGCAGAGTTCCCTTCACTTCTTGTCCCATAGCCAAAACAGGAAGTGAGAGGAAATCCCTGAAAAAAAAAAAGGGAGTCCTTTGGGGTCATCTGACCTAGTGACCCCATTGGATGATTACTTATTTGGGGACAGCACAAAATGTGGGATTTTCTTTTACTTTCACTCTCAATGTTAGATGTAAACAGGACAAATAGAGGGTGAATCTCACTAACTGGGGCAAAGACAGCACTAAAAACCTGATAGGTAATCTAATCCCTCTCCACTCTATCCAAAACTAAAAAAAAAAAGTTTGCCTTTAGTTATATTTTAAGCGTGAAAACACTGTGCAACACAGTGGGTGGCACAGTGGTGTAGTGGTTAGCACTCTCACCTAGCAGTAAAAAGAGTCAAGTTCAAATCCCAACCATGACACTACCTGCCTGGAGTTTGCATGTTCTCCCTGTGCCTGCGTGGGTTTCCTCCGGGTACTACGGTTTCCTTCTACAATCCAAAGACATGCAGGTAGGTTAATTGGCTTCTGTCCAAAATTGGCCCCTAGTATATGAATGGGGGCCTTGGATTGTGGGCTCCGAGAGGATAGGGACCGATGTGAGTGTGTAATGTACAGGGATAGGGACAATTGTAGATACTCACTCAGGATGGACTGGTGTCTTTATTCAACCTTACTAACTATGAAACAATCCGTCGGATTTTGTCTGAAACTTGTGTTGCATACACACGGTCGGACAAAGTTGAACGCTCAGAACGTGATGACGTCATTTCGTTACGACGGGACTACGTTCAGGCTAGTAGCCAATAACTTTGGTCTAGGGATTTGATCTGAGCATGCGTGGCACTTTGTCTGATCGGATCATGTTGTCGGAAAGTTTTATAGCCCTGCTCTAAAACTTTGTCGGTCGTATATTCCGGTGGAAACAGTCCAATGGTGCCCACAAACGGTCAGATTATCCGACAACACGGTCCGATTGGACATTTTCCGTCGGAATGTCCGACCGTGTGTACAAGGGCTAACACTGCTCTTGGTTCCCTCCCTGCAATCCCAAGTAAAGCCTAGCCATCATTCCTTAAACCCCATACACACTATCAGTTTTTCTGCTGCGTTTTTCCTTCAGATTTACCAAAACCATATAATATGAGGTCAAACCTTAGGAGTTTCAATGTGTATGCAATCAGGCAGGCCCAAGGCTGGACTGGGACAGAAATTTGGCCCTGGACTTCATCCAGACCGGCCCACTTACATTTTGAGTGTCCCATCACCAGCCACTTACAACAGAGTGTCCCATCAGCACCACCTTACATCAGAGTGTCCCATTACCAGCCCCCTTACATCAGAGTGTCCCATCAGCATCCCCCTTACATCAGAGTGTCCCATCACCAGCCCCCTTACATCAGAGTGTCCCATCACCAGCCCCCTTACATCAGAGTGTCCCATTGCCAGCCCCCTTACATCAGAGTGTCCCATCACCAGCCCCCTTACATCAGAGTGTCCCATCACCAGCCCCCTTACATCAGAGTGTCCCATTACCAGCCCCCTTACATCAGAGTGTCCCATCAGCATCCCCCTTACATCAGAGTGTCCCATCAGCATCCCCCTTACATCAGAGTGTCCCATCACCAGCCCCCTTACATCAGAGTGTCCCATCACCAGCCCCCTTACATCAGAGTGTCCAATCACCAGCCCCCTTACATCAGAGTGTCCAATCACCAGCCCCCTTACATCAGAGTGGCCCACTGAGCCATCGGCCCACCGGGAAACTCCCAGTAGTCCCAATGGCCAGTACATGCCTGGGCAGGCCCTTGCACTACATGGTTTTGCTAAACCTGAAGGAAAAACTCAGCAGAAAAACTGATAGTGTGTATGGGGCTTAACAGTTAGCCGGCGACTTGTGGTGTGTAGTAGGTGTCCATAATCCACAGTACAGAAAGACACGAATGCCAAATTACTTTGAACTCGTATTTATAAACGCTCATTCTGTTTACAATTTCTAATACCATTTATTCATCAAGAAAATACTCAGATTTCCAATGCTTTGTTTTCATTTTGACGTTAACATGTGCAGAAGTGATTCACAGTAAGACTGAGCCGTAGAAAGAGAAAAGAGAGGCAGCTACATGAACACAGCATACCGAGAGCGCAGGGGGTAGAGTCTGCCTCTTAAAGGTGACAGACTTCAACAAGCATAGAGCTCGGGGGGGAGAATGGAGAGATCTGCAATCCTCAGTATTCCAACAGATTGTGCGGGGAAGGAGCACAAGAGTCAACAGTTGAAGCAGTGTTTTCTTCACATTGTAAAAGGTTTTGGAGTTCAATAAGGTTTTTTACAGGAATAAAACGAGGCGTTGTACTTTATTGTCTTGTACAGAGAGATGTGGCAATTGCATCAATAAAAACACAATTCAGAAAACTTTTTTTTTTGGAAGGTTTTAAAAATAGCTTTAGAGCACAGAAGTAGTACATTTTTGAAAGGACGCAAAAGCTGATGTCCTCCAACTCACAGACTTCTTGCATCTTCTGGGGTGGCGAGGCCGAATCCATTCAGCTTTATTCTAAGTGAGGTCAGTGGCCCCTAGAAGAAGTAAATAGTCTGCAAATCAGGTGACGGCAACTTCCATTAGAGGTCTTTTACTTCATCATAAAATCTTAAAAAGCAACCTCTGGGGGGAATATGAAAGCTGACATTGAAGACTTCTTTTTAGAAGTGAAAGGTCAGGGCTGTCATCCTCTTCCCTTCCTTCACAAAGAAGCATGCAGCCAGCGTGGTGCACCCGACATGAACATGCTTTTCTCAGATCACCCAAGGTAGTGATGCCGGAAGGATGAAAACCCCGGAGGTTACAAGTCAGCAATCAAAGTACTCATAATGGTGTGTTTATAAAGCTACAACATAAAAAAAGAAACAGCCAATCGCTGCCACATCTTACGACCAATCACAGGTACTGCGTGAACATGTAATCATACCTGCAGATAGATTTCCACTGCAGCTGTAGAGAAATATGTTTAAGCCCAGGTTCACACCGAGCTGCGGGAACGATGCTGTTGATTTCACTCCCGCATTTCTGCGGCAATTTCACAGACATCTGTGCGGGTTTCTGCACAGATGTCAATGGAAATCGCACCCCCGAAATCGCAAAAAGTAGTAAAGACTTTTTGAAATCGCTGCGGCGACACAAATGCAGCATCGCATCAATTAGGACGGTGCTATTGCCGCCGATTTGACATGTCAAATCGCATGTAAAAACGCACCAATGTGAACCAGGGCTAAAGCTGAATTCCGTGAAAAAAAGGCAAAACTGTCCTTGCATTGGGGCTCCCCCCTTCACTGCAAGGATTAAGTGCTCGTTTTTTGTCTGGGCTGCCATGTTAAAGCAGTTATCACTTACTAACGCAAGCCTTCTCCTCCTCCTCCTCCGCTTCCCCCCCCCAAAAAAAAAGTCATTCCCCTTTGGCGTGCCATTGGCTGCGGGTACTCTTAACGCCACCGTAACCAATGCAGAACCAGCAGTTCTGCATTATATGTCAGGGCGCCAGAGAATCATCCACATCCCAGATTACCAGAGGGAAGAAGAGAGCCCCAGCCCCCGGGGGAATGTGAAATAAGGTGAGTAAAACTGCTTTTTGTATTGTTTCCTTAAAGGGGTTGTAAAGCTTTGTTTTTTATTTTCTAAATAGGTTCCTTTAAGCTAGTGCATTGTTGGTTCACTTACCTTTTCCTTCGATTTCCCTTCTAAATGTTTTTTTTCTTTTTTTTAAATTCTTTATTTATGGATTGCAGGTAATACAGAAACATACCGAACAAAAACATGTTACTCAACTTTCCTTGGTACCGATCAATACATTTAGTACACTGTATAGGTAAATTATAAATGTACTGTGTGTTATAGCATTATCAGCAGTGAATACCCTAAGTCAATGACTCTAGCTCTCTTACCCGGCTGTCTGCCCAGTGATCTACAAGCATCTGCACCATTCCCCGAGACGGCTCCTTTTCACGGAAAGATCCCCTTCAGTGCCATACCTTGCTACTTAAAAGAAGAAGCCTGGGCAGTGCCACCCCAAGAGTTGCCATTCCTCTGATGTTTTTTTTTTCTTTGTCTGAATTTCTCACTTCCTGTTTCTCTTCAGTAAACTTCACACCATCATCCGAGCGGTGTTTAGTCAGCCAGAACAGCTTACTGAACAGCTTACTGAGGAGGAACAGGAAGTGAGAAATTCAGACAAAGAAAACAAAGAAAAATAACATTTAGAAGGGAAATCGAAGGAAAAGGTAATTGAACCAACAATACACTAGCTTAAAGGAACCTATTTAGAAAATAAAAAACAAACCTTTACAACAACCCCTTTAAACAAAAACAAGCATTTAATTCTTGTAGTGTGTGGGAGTTTTGATATTTCTCAGGAGTTCAGTTTAAAAAAAATATA
This sequence comes from Lithobates pipiens, assembly GCF_037356315.1. Taxonomy (NCBI): domain Eukaryota; kingdom Metazoa; phylum Chordata; class Amphibia; order Anura; family Ranidae; genus Lithobates; species Lithobates pipiens. The sequence continues at coordinate 9,256,009 of NW_027507696.1, forward strand.
TATATATATATGAAAAGACTTTATTTTCCTGCTAACATGTCATTTGAAAACAGTGCCCCCCCCCCAGCTTCACAGTGAGGTATGGCACCTCCAGAATGACTACTGCTACGTAACACGTCAGGCTGGAATCTGTGAATGTTAGTACAAAACTGTAAGCAGGGATAAACTTCCATCAATACAAAAATAGATTTTACTTCGCTGATACAATAGAATTTTTCAACCCTTTCTATAATTTGTTTTTTTCTAACCTTTTTTTTTTTTTTTTTTTTTTTTTTTACTTTTGTAATACACAAACATTTTTTTTTTTTATTTATTTTTTTTTCATTTTTCAACATTATATCACAAGAACAACAAAAGGATACCTCTCGGTGCTGGTGAGTTTCACCTATCCCCCTCACACTGTAAAGATCCTGCGGCACCTCAAAACAGGTGCGCAGACGAACAGACCGGGCGTTCCTTCCCTGTGCACAGAGTGGTGGTTAGAAAGACAACCCATCCTTTTCACAACTTGTTATAACCCAAATGTACTTCTTCTATGGCTTGACAGATGGACAATGTGAATGTCTAGAAGTGCTACATTTTGTCTGTTATTTTTTTCACTCGGGCGCCTCTATGGATTTCTCAGTCCTGAAAACAGAGACGATGTCCTGATTCTGATTATTTAACAACAAATGTTGGCTCAAGAGATAAGTCTACAGATTGATAAAAGTAAAAATGGCCATTACGGAATTGGCTGCTTCATTTTCACATCCTGTAAAAGTGTGGCGCAGCTGTTTTTTTCAATTTTTTTGTCTACTTTTTTTGTGTGTGTATCCCACAGTGGAGCAGCAGCCTTACACATTTTTTGTATATTCATTTGTAATAAAAAAATTGTTTTTTTTAATAGTGTTTAATTCTAGAATTAATTTTTTGGATATTTATTTGAGAATATTTTTTCATTTTTTGTATATTCATTTGTAAGAAAAAAATTGTTTTTTAATTGTGTTTAATTCTAGAATTAATTTTTTGGATATTTATTTGATAATATTTTTTCTTGCCTGATAAGTAGGAAAAAAGTAAATCCCCCCCCCCTTTTTTTTCTGTTCTCAGCGCGGTTTTATTTTTCTTTTCTGTAAAAGTGTAATGTGTTATATTTTCTATGTCGTTTTCTGGGAGGACTACACTGTGAAGATTTTGCAATTCAATTAATAAAATAAGAACAGAATGTAATAAAATAAAAACGCGTGACACAATAATATTAAAAAAAAAAAAAAATTAATCAAAAAAGATTATTTGGCTGAGACCCAGGTGCAGTCTATGAATCAGGTTCCTTTAATGACTTCACTTGAGTGCATTATGGAACATAGATGTACTGATAGAGGAAGTGGAGAGACAATAAAATTATAGGAAAAGTGACAAGAAAATGCAGTTTTTGGCTTAGAGAGTCGAGTCACTTTCATGCGAATTCTGTGTGTAATTTATGGAAATCGTTCATGGTATGTGTACAAGATAAGGTAGGTGCCCTTGTGGAAGCGACTGCCTTGAGCAAAAAAAAAAAAAATCTACCTTATGAAAGTGTGACTGCTGACACCGAAGGTTCAATAAGTACTCTTAAAAAAAAATTAATTCGATGACCTTCCGTCCTGTACCAGAATTTATCTTTTCTTTTTACTAAAGCGATGGCAAGGAATGGGTTAAAGGATACATTTATTTTAGTTTAGGGGGAATGTACACACACAGCCACTGGGGTGAAGTACACATTACAACACAGAACAAGGTCAGCCCTGCAAACTAGCGGTCATTGTCCCTGTAGAGATTAAGGCATTCTTTTAAAATTCACATGTGCCGAGACTGCTCTGTTAAAGGGATGGATTCTGCAATTTAATGACTTAAAACAGATTTTTTTTTTTTTTTTTTTTTGGGGGGGGTGATTTGGGGCAGGGGACTTCCTGTTTAACAGATATACAAGTAAGGCACTCGGAGAATAAATAAATATTCACCTACAGTCATACGTGATATATAACTCAATAAAAAATTCTTCCTAAAGGCCCCTCTCTAAAATCTTAAGCACTGCCCGGCCGGCTATGCCCCGGAGATGTAGTAGCAAAACTCCCAGGGGTACAGCAATGAGAGATCCAGCAGTGGCTCCCCCACTATGGCAGGCAGCAGCTAGTGTGACAGGTTACCTTTAAATCTGATGTAATGGAAAAGGGGGGGTATGTCACTGAGTAATGCCACAATGTAACCAGGTCCCTGCCCCCACCTGCGACCAAACACCACCCGGTGACTGTTACTACTAGTGCTGACAGAACTTCTAATTTTTTAAGGCACCATTATAGGATGAAAGATACTCAGGTTTACAGCTCATATTATAAAAGGTGGCTCTCACCTCTCAATCCGCGGATTGAATGGTGTGCCGTTACGTGGATTGAGCCCATAGGAAAGGCCACAGCTTCGGCCTAGCTGCGGCCATCTTGGTACACCCAGCGGCAGCCTAGGTGAGTGGCGCGCTGACGTCATCATCACCCGCCTCGGCTCGTGGATCTGCCTGCCTGTGTAGTGGTAAGCAAGCAGACAATCGTAGGGGAGATGTGGATATTACAGTGGGGGAGATGACGTGGATATTACAGTTATAATTGAAATTAGTCGATTAAAAAAAAAAAGTTTTAAACATATTGTATGGCTCTCGCGGAATTACATTTTAAAATATGTGGCGTTCATGGCTCTCTCAGCCAAAAAGGTTCCCTACCCCTGAACTACACTGAATCAATCTGCAACCTTTGTTGAGCCTCCTTTAATCTAAAATGGCTAAACATTTTTAATATCTCATGCTTTGCACCCATTTTAAAGAGTGCTAACATATATTGTCGTTTTGAAAGTGTTCATCAATCTTACAATCTGTACACACAGATCTTACGGTTACTCTGGCTGCAATTGTCTTTTTCTCCAATAAAAATGAGATGAAGCTTATTAAATCTTAGTCCACCTTCATCTATCAGCTGTATCTCATCGAGGGAAAATTGCTTTAATATACATCTAGTTGAACACAACCAGATGCATCGAATTATACCAAAAGCTGATTCATCAAGGAAAAATGCAAATGCATAGAATTTAAACGCTTTACAACATTCTGTGTCCCAATCCAGCAGAGGTAAGGAACGCCAGGTCTGGACGGTGTCTTCCAACAATCTGCTCAACCACTAGCTTTAGAAATCACAAAAGAGGTATCGTAACGGTATCAATAGCGCTTGAACAGTTGCAGGCAAGAAAAAGGAAAGGAGGGAGAGGGGCAATGCTTCACAGAAGCGTGCTTCAGCATTGGCTCAGGTTCCGAGTAACTCGCTCCCACGCAGAACGGAGAGAGCGCCAACGAAAGAAAAAAAGACAAAAGTTTCTTTGGAAAATATACATATACCATTTTTGCTTTACAAGAAAGGAATAAAAGAGAAGGCCAGTTAGTTCAAATAAAGCAATGTTCGCACTGATTTACCCTGTAAAATAAAAAAAATAATAATCTAGGAACAGTTTTTGGAGGTTCTCTGTGATTCTGTCAACTTTTTTTAAGTCCAAAAACTCTTAGCCCTTGTACACGCGGTCGGAGATTCCGACGGAATGTGTCCGATCGGACCGTTTTGTCGGATATTCCGACTGTGTGTGGTCTCCATCGGAGTATCCGACGGACCAAGTTTTCCAACTTGTTGGTAGAATTTGCCGACAAAATGCTCCGATCGGACATACTCCGATCATGTGTAGAGAATTCCGGACTGTTTCCATTGAAATATCCAACGGACAAAGTTTTAGAGCTGGGCTCTAAAACTTTCCGACAACATGATCTGTTTCGGACTTTGTCCGATTGTGTGTAAAGAATTCCGATCGGACAAAGTGCCACGCTTGCTCAGATCAAATTCCTACACCAAAGCTATTGGCTACTAGCCTGAACGTTGTCCCGTCGTAACGAAATAACGTCATCACGTTCTGTTTCCGACAACTTTGTCCGACCGTGTGTATGCAACAGTTTCGGACAAAATCCGACGGATTTGGTTGTCGGAATGTCCGACCGTGTGTACAAGGGCTTAGGCTTTTTGCCACTACATGGATTCCTCTTCTTAACTGAAAACACCATTGCCTTCCCATGAGGCTCTAAACCAAATCGGCAACTTGGTACTCTTGTTGAGTCTCTTCTTCAGCAATGGTTGAACTATTTAAACAAGCTGAAGATTCTGAGTACCAAGACGTACGTTGTAAAAGCTACACCATTTTTTTTTTTTTAAAAAGCCCAAATATTGGATAAAATTATCCCTTCTTTGCCGATATAATGGAAAAGGAAAGAGAAACATTTGGAAAAATTCCGAGGAACCTCATAAGGCTGCTTTCACACTGGGGCGGTATTCAGGCGTTACAGCGCTAAAAATAGCGCCTGTGTAACGCCTGAAAAAAAACGGCCCCTTTAACTCCAGTGTGAAAGTCGGAGGGCTTTCACACTGGAGCGATGCGCTGGCAGGACGGTGAAAAAAGTCCTGCTAGCCGCATCTTTGCAGCGGTGAAGGAGCGGTATATTCACCGCTCCTAAACCGCTCCTACCCATTGAAATCAATGGGACACCGCGGCAATACCGCCGGCAAAGCGCCGCTGCAGCGGCGCTTTGCGGGCGGGTTTAACCCCTTTTCGGCCGCTAGCGGGGGTTAAAACCACCCCGCTAGCGCCCGCACACCGCCGCTAAAACGACGGTAAAGCGCCGCTAAAAATAGCGGCGCTTTACCGCCGACGCTGCTCCCGCCCCAGTGTGAAAGCAGCCTAAGAGAAGGCCATGTTTTTCAAAATGATCTGGTCCTATGAAAAACACAAACATTATGCTAAAAAGCTATTGGAGATCTTCTTTAACTCAAAAACGGTGACAGATACCAAGAAGGCTTTGAGTCGTCAATGTTGTTGGCCACACGATCACCTGCAGGCTTTTAAACCCAAGGACTTCTCAAACCTGGATCTCACATTCTGGTGTTCTATTTAGAAGTTACAAACTAAAAAAAAAAAAAAAGTTAACAGTTTCATATTTTGATGATTTTTCTTATTTATCTTTACCAACGACAAGAAATCGGAACCTCTGCAATAAGTAATTTTGGTTTATACGAATCTCTAGAAAAACTCAGTTGCTGTTTTTTTTTTTTTTTTTTTTAGAAACAATTGTAATTCTGTACTGTACATTTTTATGTTTTTTTTTTTTTTTTTAAGAACAACAATTATAAAATCACCAGGATTTTCTGCCTCTGTGGCTCCTGTTGCTAGAGAAGATAAGTGAAGCCTTCTCTTGATGTGAAGGATTGCAATACAGGTTTAGAAAACAAAAATGGACGAGATCCCTGAAATCTACCCGAGGGGCCCAAAGTGGCTCACTGGCTGTATCATTTTTTTTTTTTTTAAGAGGCAGTAAATTCAAACTGGTGGTTTCCAACAATTTCTTCAATACATCAAAACAAAAATAATTCTGTAGTGCCTTGATCCATAGAGCCTTAAAACAAGCTAATGGTTCACCACCCAGATGGTTCTGGAAAGCGAGCTGTGGAGTTAGCTTTGCTCTTTCCACAGGGAGAAAATGTCTGTTTTAATTGCTAAATCCCTCAAAAAAAAGCATGTGAGGGGACAACAAGTTCAACTGAGTTCTTTTTTGAGATGTTTGTTCTTTAAAAATTAAGGCCTAACGTGGAATAAGGGGCTAGTACAACCCCATTTATGTGTTTGCCTGTGGAAACCGATGCCAATTGCTATATGGACCTTCTCAAGGTTTGTTTTTCCTGGAGATCAGCAAAAAAACTTCTCCACACCATGACAAACCAGTTCTTGTGTGGGAACACACAGATTAGAAAACTCTTCCATTGTCTTTTCAACATAATATATTTTTGAAAAAGAAGAAAAAAAAATAAAATACATTCACCCTCCAAAGGGATCTGTGCGGATTTTCTTGTAATGTTTTTAGATGCTGGTGGTCTTCTGGGGGGGCCACCAAAGCCAAACAACAACAGCAACTTAATTAAGCTTCAGCAGCGACAACCAAGCCATGTCTTCGAAAGAGACAAAAAAAAAAAAAAAAAAAAAAAAGGACGAGCCCAGCTTATCCGCATCCCAGACGTCTGTCACTGTTTGCTGTTGTGTTCTGAGAGCACGGTTATAGCTCTGTGGATGGACTAAAGGCGCGCATGTGACACTGCATGAGGGCTCCTGGACGTTTTCTGTAAGTGTCTCTGAGGGCATCACACGATGCGTCCATCGCCCTCGGCACACGGACAACTAAACAACCCTTCTTTTAAGTCATTTGATGAGGAGCTTCCAGCATCTCCATTAAGAAGGTGTCAATTGGTGTGTCTCCTATTAGCTTGAAGAAAAAGAGATGTTCCAGACATTTCAGGCCAATGGAACGGAGGGCGGGTAGACGCAACAGCAGCTTTGCAAACCTGGCAGTGGAGAGGGCAAAAAAACAAAGTGTCAGTAAAAAAAAAAAAAGAAAAACATTGCAGAAAAAAAACGAACAAGAAAAAAAAAAAAAAACGAACAAGAAAAAAAGAAAAAAACGAACAAGAAAAAAAAAAAAAACGAACAAGAAAAAAAAAAAAAACGTACAAGAAAAAAAAAAAAAACGTACAAGAAAAAAAAAAAAACAGCCTTTCCTAGGAAGTTCTGTGGGGCCTTCATGCTGGTCTTTACTAAGAAACTCAACGAAAATTGTTGACAATAATGGACTTTTTAGGCATAAATATAGATATAACAAAAAGAGGGAAGATAAATTTAAAACAATTTTTATTTCTAAAAAGACAACAAACAGAATGTCAATGCCTCAGAGCGTAATCTTTCAATGTCTAGCGTATTGTAAGTACATCACATTCTATCTACATATATTCCCATAGGCATCCAACATCCATCAAGGAACAAATAACCATCATTACAGAAAATAATTTATATAGACAGTATATCACATGGGGGAAAATGAAATGCACTTGGGATACACAATTTAAAATTTAGGCTGGGTTCACACTGCAGCGATGCGGGAACGCCGCAAATCCGCGGCGGCTTCCCGCATCGCATGCCTCCCGGCGGCAGTTCACACTGCCCTATGCTAACTGCTGGGAGTGTCAGTGAAACGTTAATGACACCCCCAGATCAGTTCGCATATCGCAGTGCGATCTGCAAACTCGGACAGGAATCGGATCGCATGGTGTGAACACCAATGCGATCCGATTCTGCTGCGGACCAAAAAAAAGGGTCCTGTGCGAGTTTGGGGCGGGTGCGATGCGAATTCAGCCATACTATCTGTATGGCTGAACTCGCATCGCACAGAGATCGGATGTGATTTGCACTGCAGTGCGGTGCGAATCACATCCGGTTCTCGTAACCGCAGCAGTGTGAACCCAGCCTTAAAATGTATCTGTTTGCTGCAACCTAGTGTAGAAATATCACTATGTGAGTCAGTCTAATTTGTATGTATATATAACGCGAAACATGTAGAGCATTTGAGTATCTCTGAGCTGATTCCTATGTGATATGCTTGTATAACGTGGCTTGTGCTAACTTCACTTTGTATTATAATACCGTGCTTCCAAAAACATGTTCGAATGAAAAAAATAATAAATAAAAAATCGGATTCAAACATGTTTTTGGAAGCACGGTATTATAATAATACAAAGTGAAGTTAGCGCAACCCACGTTATACAAGCATATCACATAGGAATCAGCTCAGAGATACTCGAATGCTCTAAATGTTTCGCGTTCACCATAACGCTTCATCAGGAGCTTATAATTTTTCTAAAAATAGAAAAAAACATAGCATTAAGATAGTTTGTTATAAAAGAAAAAAAAACATAAAAATAATTATACAAATAATTCCCAAAGATTTTTTTTAAGAAAAAACACAAAAAAATACAAGTAAGAATAATAATAATAAACTTGCTTCCAGGGTTAACAAGTGGGGAGAGGAAAAAAAAATGTTTTAAATGTATCTTCCCTCTTTTTGTTACATCTATATTTATGCCTAAAAAGTCCATTATGGTCAACAATTTTCGTTGCGTTTCTTAGTAAAGTCAAATATCGGGACGCGGCATGTGTTTTATGTAATGTATCCCTAGGAACACCCTGTGGTAGATACATACCAAATTTAACTTCACGCTGGTCTAATTCAGGACAGAAAACCAGCTAAAATTGTAGCGACTGACACCAAAAATGTATGAATTAATAACCTCCTAAAAAGACTGATACCTGACAGGACATAAAATTCTCATGAGACACAATGAGGTGAAGTATCAAGGTTCCTAATATATAGCATTAGGAGCAAGCTTTATCACAACAGCTTCTAATAGAAGTGCCAGGATAAGTTTGTACAGCAGCCCAGCTAACAGGCAGCTGATTAAAGTGGCTTTTTCATCACAGCAGTGCTGTAATAAATAAAGCATTCACTCATTGTTCCCTAATAAAGTTCAAATAATTGCAAGAGAATGAGAACTGGAATGGTTTTAGTAGTAGGGACCCAAGCTGGCTCTCCATACTACTATCATAGCATATATACATATCGTGTTTTCTTGTTGGTAATGAGGATTGTGCTTTGCTGTTCCTCTTCTCTTAGCCCTTGTACACAGGGTCGGAGATCCTATCGGACCGTTCTGTCAGATAATCCGACTGTGTGTGGCATGCATCGGACTGTTTCCGTCGGACCCAATTTTCCAACTTGTTGGAAATATTTTCCGACAAACTGGTCCGATCGGACATACTCCGATCATGTGTAGAGAATTCCGATTGGACAAAGTGCCACGCATGCTCAGATCAAATTCCTACACCAAAGCTATTGGCTACTGGTGTGAACGTAGTCCCATCGTAACGAAATAACGTCATCGCGTTCTGAACGATCGGATTTTCCGACAACTTTGTCCGACCGTGTGTATGCAACAGTTTCGGACACAATCCGTCGGACAAAATCAAACGGATTTGGTTGGCAGAATGTCCGACCGTGTGTACAAGGGCTAAGACCCCTTTCACACCACACCGCCCATAGCGTGGGCGGTAAAACGCCACTATCTTTAGCGGCGTTTTACCACCGGATTTGCGGCGCATTTTGGCCGCTAGCAGCCAAGACAGGGTTAAAACCGCCGGCAATACGCCGCAATAGCAGCGTTTTGCCAGCGGTATTACAGCGCTGCCCCATTGATTTCAATGGGGAGCAGCGGTGGAGGAGCGGTAAACACACCGCTGCTTCACCGCTCCAAAGAAGCTGCTGGCAGGACTTTTCCTGACGTCCTGCCAGCTTTCACACTACAGACAATGGTGCAGCTTTTTTTAGGGTGCCTTGCAGGCGCTATTTCTAACGCTATAGCGCCTGCAAAACGCCCTGGTGTGAAAGGGGTCTAAATTCTAGGCACTGTACTGATTTATATCAAGAGACTTTCAGTGAAAACAGTAAATGCTTCAGATGTATAATTCTGCTATTAACCTAGATGGTTTGATTTAATGAATTTGAATATATTCAATGGTGGTAATATAGTATAGCCCAAAGTCCATCAAGTATGTCCAGAGGCCAAATCTAAACAGGAAAGCCACTTCCACTGAAGAAGACAGGTCCTCTTTAGTGTCCACCTAAATAGTAAATCTCCTGCTGGACACAAGACATATGGTCAGTCATTCAGCTTTCCTAATAGAATCAAAGTCCAACACACAGACTACGAAAATTCTCATTAATCGTTAACTGCGCCTCAAGGGACAGCCGACTTAGTTCTTCCCGTCATCACGCAATCAACGTGGTTAGAACGAGGGGGAAAAAAATAAATCTGATCCATTTTCAGCTTGGAGGGAGGCCAAGGAAAGGGGCGAATTCTGCTGAGCTATTGAGAACGGGAGTCAGAGCGCCAGGAAAAACAGGGCTTTCTGAATGCCGGCCAGGAAGTGCAAACTTTAAAATTTTAAACTAAAACATATGAGAGGCGGGGGAGGGGAGCCTGACTCCTTCGCTGCTGCAGGCCTCATTTTTCAGCTGGAGTTCCCCTAGAGGACACGGGGTGAAACAGAGGAGAATGGAAAGCCTTAAAGATGAATGATACATTTTGAGGACTTTACAGGAATTTGCTGTCACAAATAAAAGAAAGTCAAGTAATGATTATCTGCTGCTCCCCTATAAATGTCATTACAGCTCCCTAGAGTTTGTCTTCTGTACCCAAATCCTCTGCACCTCTCTCTTGCACAACTGTCCCTCTTTTGGTCCTATTTATATTGCTTGGGGTCACTGTTGCTCCTGGAAATACTAGCTGCCTGTCTCTGGTTCCACAAATACAAAAAAAGCATGGAGGTTAGAAGGTCAACACTACTGATTTTCATAATTAGAAGATATACTGAAGTCACCGAATCGCCATAGCAGCCAGGAAACCTGCATTCTCAGTAGATAATGACAGCCTGTAATCTGAAGAGCATCAGCTTCAGTGAGCATTTGCAAAGCATTTGGGAAGGCTCAAGTCGTTTTCTTAAATCCATTAAAGTGGTTGTAAATCTTTACAAACCACTTTGACCTACAGGTAAGCCTAGATTAAGGCTTACCTGTAGGTCCAAGAAATATCTCCTAAACCTATACGGTTTAGGAGATATTTACGAAAAGACCGGCACTGCTGTCTACGGCGCAAGCGCCATAGACAGTGGCGCGCAGGCGCACTATCGCCGCTAGCAGCATGCCGCTGCTAACAGCGATATGCCGTTAGTGGCGGCCCCCGCGCGCACGCGCGGGAGTGACGTCATTGCTGCTGCGGCGCTGTGAGCGTCCGGAGCAGCGACACCCGGAAGAAGATGGACGCTCCGGACTACAGGAGACAGGGGTGACATCGCTGGCTCCTGTGTCAGGTAAGTGACACATAATGGGCTACTATGCAATGCATAGTAGCCCATTATGCTTTACCTTTGCAGGGAGACAAAGAAGAAGTAAACCCATCAGGGTTTACTTCCTCTTTAAGGGGCCCTTCAGCTCCACTTCAGGAGTGCTGAGCACAGATCAACGTAGAAGTGATGACTTTTACCTATGTTTCTATAGGTTGTCAGAATCTGAAAGCTAACTACTAATATTTTGCCTCGTTATTCCTATCTGCAATGATGAAAGGATTACTATGGTGAAGGTCTTTAGTCTTACCACATTTGGAGAGAAAAAGGGACCTTTTTTCCATAGTTGGGAGGTGCCATACATAGAAAACAACCCCACCCTTTCCTTTGTGTTCATGAGCAGAGGGGATTCTGGTTAGTGTGGGGAGGATGGAGGGAGACTCACCTTCCTGGCTGTTCGGGGTATTTATGTTTGCAGTAAGCTTCCAAAGATGCATAGACCTTCTCCCGCAGTGCCTCCACCTCCGATGGGTTTGAGAGACCTTTAGAATCTGTTAAAAAAAAAACAAAAAAACAAACAAATGTAACCATGCAGATTCATACACATCTCTTAAATCAGGGGTGCTCATCCTTTTGAAGGGTGAGGGCCACTTAAAGTGGTTGTAAACCCTTACAAACCACTTTGACCTACAGGTAAAAGCCTAGATTAAGGCTTACCTGTAGGTCCAAGAAATATCTCCTAAACCTACACAGTTTAGGAGATATTTGCCGAAAGACAGGCACCGCTGTCTGCGGCGCATGCGCCGTAGACATCGGTGTGCAGGCGCACTGAGCGTGTCGCCGTCAACGGCGATATGCCGCGTGTGGCGGCTCCCGTGCGCATGCGTGGGAGTGACGTCATCGCGGCTTCGCTGAATGACAGCGGCGGAGCAGCGAGACCCACCGAGAAGATGGAATGTGCCAGACTACAGGGGACATCGGTGACTTCGCTGGCTCCTGTGTCAGGTAAGTAACACATAATGGACTACTATGCGATCGGATGCATAGTAGTCCATTATGCTTTACCATTGCAGGGAATGAAAGAGGAAGTAAACTCATCAGGGTTTACTTCCTCTTTAAGTGATTTGTTAAAGTGGGGTGCTCCTAAAAAAAAATAAAAAAATTTAAAGTCAAGCAGCTGCTGACTTTTAATAATCGGACACTTACCTGTCCCAGGGTCCAGCGATGTGGGGGAACGAAGCCCCCCCTCGTTTCCCGCTCCGCTCGCGGCGCCATCATTCGTACTGTGGGCACCCGGCTGTGGCTTCACAGCCGGCACCCACTGCGCATGCACGAGCGGCGCAGGGCGCCGTGATACGTCGCACAGTCATCTGGGACACATGACAGGTCCCAGATGACTGTGCGGCGCGAGGGGAAGTGATGTCACCAGCCCGGGCAAGGAAGAAGGCAGACTACGAGGGACCCCTGGCAACAGGTATTTAGAGGTGAGTACATTTTTTTTTTTTTCAATTTTTTTTTTTTTTTTTTAAGATTTTTAAACACTTTTTTATTTTTTGGTGGCAACGCCACTTTAACCGGTCATGGGCCACAATGAATTATATGGTTTTAAAGCCCCCCCAAACTGCAAATGTAAATGGGCCCTTAGTGTTCTGAGCCCCCTATAAGCCTGCTTTCACACTGATGCGCTGCAGATTACCAGCACCGCGGGTACAGTACATTGCACCTGCGGCTTTATTGCGAGTTAGCTGCACTGAGCCATAGACTTCTATTAAATCTTGCTGGTATGGTGTACTTTCTAGAAGCACACCAAAACGTCTGCATTCAGGTTTTGGCGTGGTTTCAGAAAGCGCACCAAATGTGTGAAAGCAGCCTAATAACCCCCTTTTTTTTTTTTATAAGTGCCAATATGCCCATTGCAAAAGAATAGTGTATGTGATTTTTTTTAATACACTGGCCTTTTATTCTTCCAGTTTCGGCTGGCATCGCTCTCCTGGCTGCAAGAAAGGTCCCAGGTGAAGTACAGTTGGTATCAATCCGCCTGGGACATGAGGTGGCACTAGAGGAAGCATTGCGTATGTGGCTCCTGCTCCCACCGCGGCCGGCTCCATGTACTCTGATGCTCTGGGATGGCGGGTTGGCAATCCGTTGATTGCGATCTGGGCTTGCTGACCCGCCATCCCAAAAACAAGGGCAAACACTTCCCTTGTTTAAGGTCCTGGGCCACATTAAAAGGCTTCACAGGCCACATGTGGCCATGGGCCATCCCTGGCTTAAAAAGCTTAATTTTTATTAGAAATTGATACAATATTTTCACATTATAAGCCATGCGTTTCTATAACGGCCAAAAGATAGAAGATTCTCCTTTATTCTAGCAAAAACAAAATTTTCTTCTGATTTTAAAATTTAAATATGCTCAATTGTCTATAAGCACAAGGTCTTATTTCCCACCGATTTCTCATATAATGCTTTCCTCATTAATAAAAAAAAAAAAAAAAGACAACAACGTCCAAAAAATGATTCAATCCATCTGTATCTAACTATACCTGAAGCATCAGTTTTGAAGGGATTTAGTCAGGAAAAGTAAGATCAACAGACACATGCTATTTCTGAGCAGTTGTGTACATGCAACTCTGACAGGCAAATGTTACAAGCTGAGTGGAGCTAAACTTACCTTTCAAACTTCATTGGTCCCCATCCCTCACCGACATCTTCTCCTGGGTGCCAGTTTTCAGTCATCCTCATTGGCCAGCTCAGGATGAAGTCACCAAGTCACCCCCTGTGCATGTACAGGAGGTCGTTGGCTCGGCACGCAGGGACCGTGCTGGCGATATAAGCTGAGATGCGCATGTGCAGCTCAGTTTGTATCCTTGGAGACACTGAGCAGGAAGGTAAGTGTACTTTATTGCAGAAGAGACGCTGAATTTCTCTTCTGTAATAAGAAGCCTGGAAGCTTTCTGTTTGCGAGAGAGAACTTTAGTTTTCTTTTAAGATCAACAATAACCAAAGACCAAAAACAACTAAAAATTGTACCGGCGCTCAGACCTGCCCTTTTTTTTTTTTTTTTTTTATGGTGCGCTGCAATCCCAGTCTGACTTCCCCACCTTGTGGGTTAAAGATAAGTGTACAGTATATATTAGGGGATTGCGCCTCCTGTTAATATTCCCCCCCACCTATAAAAATCCTTTAACTCAATATGTGCCAAAACTCACTAGTAGTCACTGTACTACCTTTGTACAATGAGAACCCCAAAGTAACCCCCAAAGCTTCCTGACGACGCTAAACTGCAAAACGTGTAGAAGCTGTGGGAGACATACTTTTTTTGAGGAACAGGTCAGTTAAGTAGAGGGAGGAGAGTACAGGTAGTACAGTGAGTTTTGGCACATATTGAGTTAAAGGATTTTTATAGGTGGGGGGGAATATTAACAGGAGGCGCAATCCCCTAATATATACTGTGCAAATAACCAAAGACCAGCATACAGCCCCCACACACTCACTCACCTGGGTTGAAAAGGACGATTGCTCGGAGGCACCCCAGCTCTGTCTTGTCCATCTGCATGTCTCGCATTTTGGACACTAGTTCTGTCAAAACACTGAACCAAGAGAAAAAAAATAAAAATATTTTGAAATGTTTTGTGAATTGTGGAAATTCATATTACCATCATTGGTGAATAGAGAATAAATACAGACCATGGAGGAAACAGAATATCATTTCTCTGGCCTTTCTAAACAGCAAAACTTTATTGTTTGCCTGAATAATGAAAGCTGTGTTATAACAGACGTGGATCAGTGAAGTTTTCATGTCAGGCCCGAATCTTACCCACAGCAATCCACTGAGAGTGTTTTTCTATCTACAATTCCATTTAAGATGATAATTATCATCAACCGTATTGCCAGACCCTGCTGAATACTGCTATGATATCGGGACACAGAACTTGCACTTGTTTAAGAAGGATGCTCTCGTCCAGGGGCGGACTGACAACTCATGGGGCCCCCGGGCAATTGGAGATTATGGGGCCAGTATACACAAACACACACACATACACACAGTATACACAGACATGTTTCTATTGGCTTAGAAGGTACTGGAGAGGTGGGGCAGCTATAATCTCAAGATTTTTAGACCAAAAGGTTAAAGCAGGAGTCTGCCGGGACTCCGCGTTTTTTTTTTTTTTTTTAAAAGCCAGCAGCTACAAATACTGCAGCTGCTGACTTTTAAAATAGTGACACTTACCTGCCCAGCGCGCCCGCGATGTCGGCACACGAAGCCGATCTCTAGATCTCGCGCTGCGCAATAAGGACGGTCCCCGCTGCCTCTGGTATCTGTGTGTTTCCCAGCAGGCAGCGGGGGCACATGCGGAAAGGGGCGGGCACTTGCGGAAAGGGGCGTAATCTACGCCCCTTTCCGCAGAGAGCTATCCCTGAAGTGGGTGCAGATACCTGTACTGTACAGGTATCTGCACTCCCCTCCCCCCTGAAAGGTGCCAATTGTGGCGCCGGAGGGGGGGAGGGTTCCGATGAGCGGAAGGTCCACTTTAGGGTGGACCTCCGCTTTAAGGGGCATTTTTCAGAGACAGATGTAAAAAAACAACACAGATTTTTACATACTATCCCTGGTTTTACTGAGGCTGGCAACCCTGATGGGGCCCCCTAGTGGCCCGGGGCCCTCGGGCAGTGCCCGAGTGGCCGAATGGTCAGTCCGCCCCTGCTCTCATCTTAAAGCTCTGCATCCTTACAAGCAAGCTAGCATCAAAAGATGAAACAGTAACATCCTACCGATCAAAGATGGCTCCTACACCCGCACTGTGCGCACTGTTCCGGTGCACATGAAGACCAGTGGCCAGGAGAATCCCGTCTTTAACAGCTATTGACCGATGTGAGAAGGAGGCGATAAGAAGTTCATTCCAACCTACATGAAGAGGACAATTAGGCAATTTAGGTTAACACGTCACTCTTTCTATTCATCGCGCTTTGTGTTTGTCCATTCCTTTCTTGTTACAATCATAGCTTCGTTTCTGTACCAACTTTATGCTTTATCTTATTCTATTGTACGTTCTCCTGACATGTCTTAGGATATCAGTCCTACTTTTCTGTATCTTTCTTTTAAAAAACAAAACAAAAAAAACAAACAAACTAATATACAAAATAAGAAAATAGCATTCCGAGTCTACAAACATAGGGTAGGGTTAGCCCGCCTTATGTGGTTCACATTCGTGAATGCAGCATTGGTGTTTTTGGTTCAATTCCTGGTAAGGATGGGAACAAGGTTTATATGTTCTCAATGTAATTTTAGGGGGTGTACATATGAAGTGTTTTTATTGCATTGTTTATGTTAAAATAATATTTGATGTGACCTTCACATTTTTTACCAACTCTTGGTCTGACTTGCTATTTTAATTGTATTAAATAAAGAAAGTTGCTAGATTGGTCGCTAGAGGGCGCTCTTAGCATAGGTCCGCTGTCTCACTCTCTTGCAGAAATAAGATATCACACAGAAAGGGCTCTTTCATACACGCTGCAGTGGTAGGTTCCTTTTCAGAGGACAGTAGAGCAGTGGCTGACAGCTGAGACTACCAACTCCTTTTTTGTTTTGTTTTTTAACTTTGACTAAGTACTTAAGGGCTTGTTCTTTTTCTTTAGAGAGCATTCAAAAGGAGCCGAGGTGACATTGTATTGCCTCCTCATCGCCTGCTTTAACCCCTTGATCGCAGCACCGATGTGCCACAACTGGATGCATTTCACATGGTTGTAAAGTTTGCAGCACCACTCACTTGAAGTGACGGGGAATAATTCCTGAGGGGTGGTAAAGGCATGGCTCAACTGCATGGTTCAACAATCCCCTCGCCCAACCATTAGTGTAAGTGAGCCCTAATTCAACTGCAAGCTAAGCATTTGGCTGTTACGGAGCAGGAACATTGAAATCAATGGGTGACGATGACAGGCACCACCACCTGTCAAACTGCTCTTTCAGATGGGCAGGGAGTGGTAAAAAGTGGGTGACTGAGCCACGGTTTTAGCGACCCCTGGCTGCCCATCTGAACTGTCATAAAACGGCCGGACAGGACTGTACATACCTAAAAAAAAAAACACAGTGAGCACTTCAGAGGTGAAGCTGCTAGCACAAAGGTGACCAACCCTATAATGCCACTCAGTAAATAATAAAATTAGATGGATCCCCCGATGTGCATGCGCACAAAACGCGTACAAAGAAGCCTTGCATGCTGACGCCACGCCGCCGTAGCCTAGGTTGGGATCGGTGGCCATCTATGCAAGTTTGGCCACTCATGTTTTTTACTTGGATGTACATCTTTTATTTTATATTGTATGTCATTAATTTTATAATAAACGACTACACCATAAACCTTTTCTTGGGCTCCGTGTGGTGAGCACCCTTCTGCCCAGGCTTCAGTGTGAGGAAGAGCCACTGGATCATTGTTGGGAACTCTCAAAAGGTTGTTTTGACATTATGCCATTCACCAATGGTATTCTGGCGAGGGCAGTTTGGTGAAGGAAACCTCTCTGGAGTCACTTTACGTTTGATATCACCTGACAACATACCTTCATTGGATGATTTCCACACACTTTGGAAAACGGCTTTGCACTTTATGGACCTTTTTGGACTTTCATCATGCGTTAGGAGTTTTTGTGATGATGTAATATGGTCACATATTTCATTTATTATATTTTGTCTTATACTTGGCACTTTATGTTTTAAATATTGTAGTGCTACACTTTTTATCTATTAGCCCTTGTACACACGGTCGGACATTCCGACGGAAAATGTCCGATCGGACCGTGTTGTCGGATAATCCGACTGTGTGTGGGCTCCATTGGACTGTTTCCGTCGGAATATCCGACGGACAAAGTTTTAGAGCCGGGCTATAAAACTTTCCGACAACATGATCCGATCGGACTTTGTCCGATTGTTTGTAGAGAATTCCAATCGGACAAAGTGCCACGCATGCTCAGATCAAATTCCTAGACCAAAGCTATTGGCTACTAGCCTGAACGTAGTCCCGTCGTAACGAAATAACGTCATCACGTTACGTACGATCGGATTTTCCGACAACTTTGTCCGACCGTGTGTATGCAACACAAGTTTTGGACAAAATCCGTCGGACAAAATCCAACGGATATTGTTGTCGGAATGTCTGACCGTGTGTACAAGGGCTTACAGAACTGTACACGTCATGGCCACCATGCTTTACTTTGAGGCTGCAGCATTTTTAACTCAAGGTGCAGAGTTTGACAAGCGGCGCTATTCTACAAACTCACCCACTGAGTGTGATAGGGCCATGCAACAACAGCGTACAATGCACGCGATCGTGGCGTGACAGTGCGCCAATACAAGGCTAAATCACGGAGTAAGGAGGCAATATATCAAGTGCCCTAGGAAAAGCTCCCAGAATGCAGTCACTCTTTAGAGGGCACCACGATTGTGAAAGAACGCGTATACAGTGGATTGGTTGATCTGCTGATTTGCATTCTGAAAAGCAGAAGTAAAACACACTGCAAAGCAGGAAGCTAAGCCTGCATATGTAATGAAGAAAGATGGCTGCCATACACACATATACATATATACATATATATATATATATATATATATACACACACACACACACACACACAGTAATTACTCTTGAAAACATGGTTAAAAAAGCAATACACTACTAAGATTATTTACATCAAATTTACCACGTTATTGAAAGTGGTTGTAAACCCTTACAAACCACTTTGACCCACAGGTAAGTCTAGATTAAGGCTTACCTGTAGGTCCAAGCAATATCTCCTAAACCTATATGGTTTAGGAGATATTTGCCCGAAAACGGGCACCGCTGTCTACGGCGCATGCGCCGTAGACAGCGGCGCGCAGGCGCACTGAGCGCGGCAGTTCCAAGAATGGAGCTGCCGCATTTGTCGACTCCCATGCGCATGCGCGGGAGTGATGTCATCGCGGCTTCGCCGAATGACAGCGGCGGTACTGCGAGACGCCACCAGCAAGATGGATGCGGCGGACTACAGGGGACAGCGGCGACTTCGCTGGCTCCTGTGTCAGGTAAGTGACACATAATGGGCTACTATGCGATGCGATGCGATGCATAGTAGTCCATTATGCTTTACCTTTGCAGGGGAAAAAAAAGAGGAAGTAAACTCATCAGGGTTTACTTCCTCTTTAAAGCGGAAGTAAACCCATTGATCTAACAGTTTGAAAAAACACGGCATGCCGGAAATGTTAACTGTCACATTGGTTGTGCTCTCAACCAAACTGTCAAACCATCCAATGGCTGGTGTCATAACTGATCACATGTGCAGCTTCATGGCAGTTAAAGATTAAAGGGAGGCCAAGATGGCAGCTTCCTTGGCTGAAAACGATAGGAGGGTTTACTTCCACTTTAAATTACATTGAAAAGCCTGTATCTCCAGTTTAAGTCCCCGCAGAATCCTGATGCTGCTGATAGAGGACCTGTCACTTTTTATCTTTCGATGGCCAGCTGAAGCATCACGCCATTTTCACATTACACGAAGCCAGCAAATACCTGTGCACGTCTCTTTTGACAGGTAGCTCTCCGGAGACTTGCAGCTGCCCGGGCTTTTGTAACTGAATAAACAATTTAAATGTAGAGCCATTTTCTCACATCTTCAGCTCACACCAAGGCGGCTCTAAATAACTTACAACTCTGCTAAAAGACCATCGACAAAAAAAAAAAAAAAAAAGGCAGCATAAAGCGTTCCAGTCATTCTAGAAGACACAAAATAGAGGCTGTTGTGTTTGATTTTATGCTTTTAGGATGCCATAAAAAGAAAGGAAGAGACCGGCCGCCCTATCGGCATTTGCTCTGCCCTTAAGCTGTGCTTCATCTCTTGTTAGACGATGCATGAGCGGAGGCAGCCTCTGCGCTTAGCTAGATGTTGGCCTGTTAATGTTTCATGTGTGCTCCATCCCCAGAGCCCGTTCCTGCCGCTCAATAATACATGAAGTCGCTAGATAAAATACTTTGGGGGAAGTTATTTAACGTACAGCTCGGCCAGAGCTGGGCAAGACTCAGATCCAGGCTCACAGCCGCTCTTCAGAAACAATGGATGTGGTCAAATATCTAAGCCCTTGTACACACGGTCGGAGATTCCGACGGAATGTGTCCTATCGGACCGTCTTGTCGGATATTCCGACTGTGTGTGGTCTGCATCGAACTGTTTCCGTCGGAATATCCGACGGACCAACTTTTCCAACTTGCCGGTAAATTTTTCCTACAAAATGCTCCGATCGGACATACTCCGATCATGTGTAGCCTACTTCGACGGACAAAGTGCCACGCATGCTCAGATCAAACTCCTAGACCAAAGCTATTGGCTACTAGCCTGAACGTAGTCCTGTCCTAACAAAATAACGTCATCACGTTATGTACAATCGGATTTTCCGGCAACTGAGTACGAACCGTGTGAATGCAACATCACTTCCGGACCTCTTCCGGAATTAATCCGTCGGAATTACTCCAACGGATTTGGTTGCCGGAATCTCCGACCGTGTGTACGGGGGCTTAAAAGGGACCAGTCAACCATAACAGTCACCTTCTTTTTTTTTTCGCCCTCTAGAACAAAAAAAAACCTGATTTAGCTCACTAATCTCCGCTCCCTTGGAGTCAAACTTATCCTACTGCATTCAATATATTGTGAACGCCATGAAATATTATATCATATAGTAAGCTGTTTAAAAGCATTCCAGGTTAACGAAGGTTGGAAAATCACAGGCAGGGGGTCTCAATGCTGGTGTCTCTGACAAACCCAGCCCATCAGCATTTTACAAAAACTGAAATGTTTATTTTATGTGGTCTGACCCTTTAATTCTTTGAATAGGTCCTTTAACTAAATATAGAAAAAATATCATTTACAAAAGAAGAATTCCCAAAACCAGTGCCAAAGACTCTTTTTAGACCCCCTATGTTCAGCATTCTGCAATGTATATAATCTCTGCTGTACATTCAGGCATCTAGCCGACATCCAGATACAAATACAGTGAAAGACCTAGCTGGGACCGAGGCTCTTGTAGGGGCCTGAATGCGAGCCTCTTGCCTTGTGATTATGGGCCCTGGCATTTGGGGGAACGGTGCTCTTTGTGAGCTGTATGCCTGGGGACCCCTGAGGTGGTGTTACTTGGGATTCAGATCTATGTCCCCTCCAAGACACGCAGACTCTGGATATGTAAATGCCATGTTAGCAATAGACTGAATCACACTATTGGGACACAAACTCTTAGATGCTAATATCATCACCTCCAGCCACCTGTCTGTGTCTTGTATAATGTAAATGAGTCTAGTCTGGCTTGACACAGATTCTAAAGAGTATTTCACCTATTGTTGTTTTGTTGTTTGTGCCAATTAACCTGCAACTGAATTGTTAGTGAGCTAGGAGCCAAAAAGTCTTATCCCCCAGTCAACTAGTCTGAGTGTTGATTTAGATAATTAACTCATGCTAATTAGGTTAGGTTTTAGTCTTCTACTGTATTATAAATACTTGGCATTTTGGTTCTAATAAATGAGTCCATGTTGAGCAGCTAAGCAAGTGTCGCCTTGTTTTGTGCGGTTGGAATATCTGATATCTATATTCAGGCTGGGAGGAAGTGGTATATGACGGAAGCACTCAATCGGAGTGTGGGATCGGTTCCGTCACAAATACCATTTAAACAGCAGAAATAATGCAGATGCACTAAAACAATGGTTACCTGAACCTTAGGGAATTTGAAGCGTTACCTAAGGCAGGCCATACATTATGCAATTGCTCGATCTTTAAATCAACACAGTCAGTTTTGTCGGGGGAATCCCTTCTTTCCTGCTATTGTGTTCTGCCAGCAGGGAGCCTTCCACACCGACAGAATACAATGATCTCAGCTGGTCGCTATATATCGGCGGTGGAAGCGATCGGGAGAAAGAAAACCAACAGGCTGGTTGTACTAAAGTTGATCGAAGGATCAACTTCAGTACAACCAGCCTGCCCATAGATGCATCGAAGTTCGTCCGGTTCCTGATGAATTTCAATCTATCTATAGCTGGCTTCAGACTGAATTTTAGGCAAACTTGCACACATAAGAGCGGTTTTATCTGCTGAAGGGTTTGTAATATTGTCTAGCATGTCCCAGGATTTACACAGCCCCGCCAGTCAGTGACCTCATTTTTCTCTACTGCAGTTGTGTACTACATCTTGGTCACCTCCAAGCTTGTGATTAGAAAAGAAAGGGCAACAGCAAACTGATGATGTCCTTTTTCTCCATCTGTCAGCCTGTTCCTGGTCATCACATGACCAGGAAGACTACTTATCCTTTTGCTGGTCCTCCCTCTCCCAGTCTGAGTGGTGCTGTGCAGGGGATTAGAGGATAATCACTAAGTCCAAATTCACACTGTGACGGAACGAGCGCTGGTGCACTGCAAGTGCCATTCGTTTTGCTAGGCACCTCAACGCAGGTTAACACACGACATAACATGCTTTCATGCGCCTCACAAATGTGAATCCAGCCTTAAAGATTTCTGTGATTAATTTAACATGTTTCCTAAACACTTGTTTCTAACTATTCCCCATCTGAGAAGGATTAATAATGTCACAGATTTCAGTACTGGTGGAAGCGAACAACGTCATGACCACCCCAAAATTATCAGCCGAGTCATTTAGTTCCCTGAATATGCCTATCCTTTCATTAGTGACGTCACTGACAGGAAGCAATGAGGTCATTTCATGTAAACAAGGTGGCTGCCTGCAAGAAAAGGCAATTAGAGCCATGCTGTCAGGGAGCAGAGGACGATGTGCACTTACCTGCTCTCAGCAGTATTACTTGATCATCCAGCGGCAGCTCTGAAAAGTGGGGGATTCTCTTTGCCCATTCTACCAAGGTGAAGAGCTGCTTGTCTGCGGCTTGGCAAATGTTGGTGACGGGGTCGCTAGGCTGCAGGAAGAGAATATTGGGGAACATTATCAGTGAACAAACCTAGAATTTATTTCATCAGCACTGCATATCGTTTCTGTTTTTTAATCACTCATGAAATGATATATGGAGTTAGGGGGTGTGCTTCTACCACTTGTAAACTGATAGACTTGTGCTACATTCCCTGAAAACCTGTGCAAAACCTTTAAACCTTTTTTCTGAAAATTTTGCACATTTGAAAGTCCTTTTTACGTGTCCTTGTGGCATCCAGCAAATGTCGCTGCAGATTCTGTCTACGTTGTATTTTGATTAGAAAGAATTATAAAGCAACCTCTTCCTTACAATACATTATTTCATCACTGGGGTCTGGATATTTATTACTAGAGACCGCTGACATCACAGAAAATGCAGGTTATCCACTCACTATAGACCAGTAAAATCACAGAGAATAGAGCCTATATACTCACTAGAGACCAGCGACATCACTAATAATGCAGCCTATCCACTCACTAGAGACCAGTGACATCACTAATAATGCAGCCTATCCACTCACTAGAGACCAGTGACATCACTAATAATGCAGCCTATCCACTCACTAGAGACCAGTGACATCACTAATAATGCAGCCTATCCACTCACTAGAGACCAGCGACATCACTCATAATGCAGCCTATCCACTCACTAGAGACCAGTGACATCACTAATAATGCAGCATATCCACTCACTAGAAACCAGTGACATCACTAATAATGCAGCCTATCCACTCACTAGAGACCAGTGACATAACTAATAATGTAGCCTATCCACTCACTAGAGACCAGTGACATCACTAATAATGCAGCCTATCCACTCACTAGAAACCAGTGACATCACTAATAATGCAGCCTATCCACTCACTAGAAACCAGCGACATCACTAATAATGCAGGCTATCCACTCACTAGAGACCAGCGACATCACTAATAATGCAGCCTATCCACTCACTAGAGACCAGCGACATCACTAATAATGCAGCCTATCCACTCACTAGAAACCAGCGACATCACTAATAATGCAGCCTATCCACTCACTAGAAACCAGCGACATCACTAATAATGCAGCCTATCCACTCACTAGAAACCAGCGACATCACTAATAATGCAGCCTATCCACTCACTAGAAACCAGCGACATCACTAATAATGCAGCCTATCCACTCACTAGAGACCAGCGACATCACTAATAATGCAGCCTATCCACTCACTAGAAACCAGTGACATCACTAATAATGTAGCCTATCCACTCACTAGAAACCAGTGACATCACTAATAATGCAGGCTATCCACTCACTAGAGACCAGCGACATCACTAATAATGCAGCCTATCCACTCACTAGAGACCAGCGACATCACTAATAATGCAGGCTAGCCACTCACTAGAAACCAGTGACATCACTAATAATGCAGCCTATCCACTCACTAGAAACCAGTGACATCACTAATAATGCAGCCTATGTATTTACTAGAGACTGATCGTATTAACCCTTTCATGACTAAGCCTATTTTTGACATTTAGTGTTTACAAGTTAAGATCCATATTTTTTGCTAGAAAATTACTTGGAACCCCCAAACATTATATAAATGTTTTTAGCAGAGACTCTAGAGAATAAAACGGCAATTGTTGCAATATTTTATGTCACGCGGTATTTGCGCAGCGGTGTTTTAAACGCAACTTTTTGGGAAAAGGGACACTTTCATGAATTTTAAAAGAACGAAACAGTAAAATTAGGCCAATTTTAATGTGAAAGATAATGTTACGCCGCGTAAATAGATACCAAACATGTCACGCTTTATAATCGCACGCACTCGTGGAATGACGACAAACTACAGTACCTAAAAATCTCAATAGACGACGCTTTAATTTTTTTTTCCGGTTAACAGGTTAGAGTTACAGAGGAGGTCTAGTGCTAGAATTATTGCTCTCGCTCTGACGATCGCGGCAATACCTCACATGTGTGATTTGAACACCGTTTACATATGCGGGCGCGACTTCCGTATGCGTTTTCTTTGCTGGACCGGGGGGGGGGGGGGGGGCGCTTTAAAAAAAAAATGTTTTCTTATTTATTTTAAAATTAATAAATTGTTTTAAAAAAAAAAAATTATAATTTTGATCACTTTTATTGCTGTCACAAGGAATGTAAACATCCCTTGTGACAGTAATAGGTGGTAACAGGTACTCTTTATGGAGGGATCGGGGGTATTCAAATCGCCGTTTTCGGTGATTCTGAATACTGTATATATTTTTAAAGCCGGCGCCATTGGCAGCCAAGTAAACCGGAAGCGACGTCATGACGATACAATTAGGAGACTGGAATGAAGCCGCTTACGGCTTCATTCCAGTCCCTCCCTAGCCGCCAGAGGCATCGGATCGTGCATCAGTGCTCCCGATTGAACGGGAGCCCCGGTAAGAGCGGCGGAAGGGGGAGACATACCCTCCCGCATAACAGCCTAGCTTTTAACCGCATCGGTTGTTATGGCTGGAAAGCCAATCGCCCGCTCTAAAAAACGGTACAGGGATGATGCCTGCAGGTGCGGGCATCATCCCGGTATAACCCCCGGGAAGCTGAGTACGGAAGTCTGCGTAAGCTCGGCGGCAAGGGGTTAATAAGAATGAAGCCTGTTCGTTTACTAGAAACAAGTCTTATCACTGTAAATACAGGCTATTCATCCACTAGAGACCAGTGACGTCACTAAGAATGCATCCTACTCATACACCAGGCACTAATGACTTCACTACGAATGTATCCTATCCATTCATTAGCGACCAGTGACCCCCACTGAGAATATAGCCTTCCCATTCAATACAAATTACTTGCAGTACCACTTGTAATTATCAGCTAGTAATAAAGAGCACTTCTCTACAGCAGGAAGTCACTGCCATGTCATACCGGGGCTTGCAGTTCTGCAACTGTTAGGCCCCTTTCACACTGGGGCGGTTTTCAGGCGTTACAGCGCTAAAATAGCACCTGTGTAGCGCCTGAAAAAAACGGCCCCTTTCACTCCAGTGTGAAAGCCGGAGGGCTTTCACACTGGAGCGGTGCGCTGGCAGGACGGTGAAAAAAGTCCTGCTAGCCGCATCTTTGGAGCGGTGAAGGAGCGGTGTATTCACCGCTCCTAAACCGCTCCTGCCCATTGAAATCAATGGGACAGCGTGGCAATACCGCCGGCAAAGCGCTGCTGCAGCGGCGCTTTGCGGGCGGTTTTAACCCTTTTTCGGCCACTAGCGGGGATTAAAACTGCCCCCCTAGCGCCCGCAGACCGCCGCTAAAGCGCCGCTAAAAATAGCAGCACTTTACCGCCGACGGCCGCACCGCCCCAGTGTGAAAGGGGCATTAGAGAGCTGAGAGTTGGTTAAGACTGCCCCATATTTCCTGTAATGGCTTTTAGGCCGTTCACATATAGAGTATCGGTAACAAGTACTTACAGAATTGGGGGCGAGGCCCATGTTGGCTTCGATGTAAGTTTCGGTCTTTGGCTCCACGGCCAGTTCCGCCTCCAGAATCTTTTCTACGGGCATATCTTCATTAGCACTACTTGAACATTCCACGTCATTCTCGTTTCTGTCTTTTCCCCGCTGGCGCTCCTCCTGCACGGCTGTGTGGCAGAAGAGGACAATCGTTTGCATTGGTCACTTATGATGCACTGACTCAAAAACCATACGGGTCAAAGAGAAAAAACCAACATTCACAACACAGGAAACAAAATGTTCCGGCTCCATTCAACCGCCAGCATATTACCCAGCCTTGAAAATAAATAAATGTAGAAAATAAATGGAGCGTTGTGTATGGATTATTAAAAAGCATAAATATAAAAATGTCAGCTGACTGAAAGAAATCGTGAACTGATCAAGAGACAGAGATGACTGGAACAGATGTTCATAGCTCCCAACTGTCCCCGATTTCGAGGGACTGTCCCTGATTTGGAGCAATGTCCCTCTGTCCCTCTTTCCCCCTCATTTATCCCTCATTTTGGTCTGTTCTAAAGAGTTGTATATAAAATGCATTTTTATCGTTCAAAAAGTGTTTCCCAGCGCTAAACCTTTCATCCAATTCCTAAATGGCTGCATTTGTACATTTTAAAAGCCAATATAAAAGGAATAGTAGTGGTAACAAAAAAAAAAGTCCTTGTGGATTTAATTAACCCCTTTTTTTTTTTTTGGTTAATCCTCCTTTAAGGGGGTGTGGCAGGGGGGCGTGCCCTATGCCTACATACATTTGTTAGTAGGTGTCCCTCATTTCCATCTCAAAGTGTTGGGAGGTGTGAATGTTTACCCTCAAATTCTGTATTAGTGGACTTTCTATCACGTTCTTTCTCTCCTGACAAGATGTCTAATGCCGGCCATACACGGTTCGAATTTCGAAAGAATTTTCTTTTTCGAAAATCGTATCTAAGAATTTTCCTATGAATTTCGCACCATTAGTAGTGGGGCTGTAGCAACAGCCGATTTTCGTGTTGGAAATAAAATTTGAGGAATCGGACATGTTGGAAATTTTTTGAAAAACGAACGATTTTCTAATCAATGATGGGAGAATCGTGCGAGAAATGTAATAAGAAAAGAAAATTTACGGAGAGAAAAGAAGATTCCCGGCCACGAAAATTCTTTTCTGTAGCAACATGAGGTGAAATTGAAGGCTTGGTCAGCCGAATTTCTAAAAATCAATGGTGGCGCCATCGGATCACAAAAAAAATAAAAAATAAAATTCTGATTTTGAAAAGAAAATTAGTTCGAAATTCGACCGTGTATGGCCTGCATAACCCTTCCAACTTCATCCACAAGAAAAACCTGAATTTTTGATTTTAGATACCAATTTATTTAAATTTTTTTATTTTTTATTATTATTTCCCGTTCAAAAATGTTTATTTTATGTTAAAATAAATTACATGTACAGAATATAAGACAAATTATGTGATACCAGAAATAAAAGTAGACATATTGAAGTACGGATGATACAAAGCAAAGAAGAATATTTCCATGTTAGAGTAAAAGTTTCTGATTTTCTGAAGTGAAAGTCTTGATCCTAAGGAGAAGAGACTTCCCTACACACAGATGACTTCCTGTCCTTCCTAGCTGACAAAAGCATTCTCATCTCACTAGGGGTGCAACGGATCGGCACCGATCCACGATCTAAACGGGTCACCCCGCTCGGATCGGCACACGCCGCGATCCGCTGTCTCGGCCTTAAGAAAGGCAGCGGCTTCGGCCTAGTTCGGGAGCGGTGGCCATCTTGGTACACCTGTCGGCGTTTACAATGTGATCGCTCCGTGATGGAGCGATCACCTGTAAACAAAGCCGGTTCCTCTCTCCCTTCTCTGTACTGATCTGTACAGTGGAGGGGAGAAATCGGATGGCAGCCACAGCCATCCCAGCAATACCCTGACAATACTCTGCAATTCTTACCCTGCCAATACTCTGCAATACATACCCTGCCAATACTCTGCAATACATACCCTGCCAATACTCTGCAATACATACCCTGCCAATACTCTGCAATACATACCCTGCCAATACTCTGCAATACATACCCCGCCAATACTCTGCAATACATACCCCGCCAATACTCTGCAATACATACCCCGCCAATACTCTGCAATACATACCCCGCCAATACTCTGCAATACATACCCCGCCAATACTCTGCAATACATACCCCGCCAATAATCTGCAATACATACCCCGCCAATACTCTGCAATACATACCCCGCCAATACTCTGCAATACATACCCCGCCAATAATCTGCAATACATACCCCGCCAATAATCTGCAATACATACCCCGCCAATAATCTGCAATACATACCCCGCCAATAATCTGCAATACATACCCCGCCAATAATCTGCAATACATACCCCGCCAATACTCTGCAATACATACCCTGCCAATACTCTGCAATACATACCCCGCCAATAATCTGCAATACATACCCCGCCAATAATCTGCAATACATACCCCGCCAATAATCTGCAATACATACCCCGCCAATAATCTGCAATACATTCCCCGCCAATAATCTGCAATACATACCCCGCCAATACTCTGCAATACATACCCCGCCAATAATCTGCAATACATACCCCGCCAATAATCTGCAATACATACCCCGCCAATAATCTGCAATACATTCCCCGCCAATAATCTGCAATACATACCCTGCCAATACTCTGCAATACATTCCCCGCCAATACTCTGCAATACATACCCCGCCAATAATCTGCAATACATACCCCGCCAATAATCTGCAATACATACCCCGCCAATACTCTGCAATACATACCCCGCCAATACTCTGCAATACATACCCCGCCAATACTCTGCAATACATACCCTGCCAATACTCTGCAATACATACCCTGCCAATACTCTGCAATACATACCCTGCCAATACTCTGCAATACATACCCTGCCAATACTCTGAAATACATACCCCGCCAATAATCTGCAATACATACCCCGCCAATAATCTGCAATACATTCCCTGCCAATAATCTGCAATACATACCCCGCCAATAATCTGCAATACATACCCCGCCAATAATCTGCAATACATACCCCGCCAATAATCTGCAATACATACCCCACCAATAATCTGCAATACATTCCCTGCCAATACTCTGCAATACATACCCTGCCAATACTCTGCAATACATACCCTGCCAATACTCTGCAATACATACCCCGCCAATAATCTGCAATACATACCCCGCCAATAATCTGCAATACATTCCCTGCCAATAATCTGCAATACATACCCTGCAAATACTCTGCAATACATACCCCGCCAATAATCTGCAATACATACCCCGCCAATAATCTGCAATACATACCCCGCCAATACTCTGCAATACATACCCCGCCAATAATCTGCAATACATACCCCGCCAATAATCTGCAATACATTCCCCGCCAATAATCTGCAATACATACCCCGCCAATACTCTGCAATACATACCCCGCCAATAATCTGCAATACATACCCCGCCAATAATCTGCAATACATACCCCGCCAATAATCTGCAATACATTCCCCGCCAATAATCTGCAATACATACCCTGCCAATACTCTGCAATACATTCCCCGCCAATACTCTGCAATACATACCCCGCCAATAATCTGCAATACATACCCCGCCAATAATCTGCAATACATACCCCGCCAATACTCTGCAATACATACCCCGCCAATACTCTGCAATACATACCCCGCCAATACTCTGCAATACATACCCTGCCAATACTCTGCAATACATACCCTGCCAATACTCTGCAATACATACCCTGCCAATACTCTGCAATACATACCCTGCCAATACTCTGAAATACATACCCCGCCAATAATCTGCAATACATACCCCGCCAATAATCTGCAATACATTCCCTGCCAATAATCTGCAATACATACCCCGCCAATAATCTGCAATACATACCCCGCCAATAATCTGCAATACATACCCCGCCAATAATCTGCAATACATACCCCACCAATAATCTGCAATACATTCCCTGCCAATACTCTGCAATACATACCCTGCCAATACTCTGCAATACATACCCTGCCAATACTCTGCAATACATACCCCGCCAATAATCTGCAATACATACCCCGCCAATAATCTGCAATACATTCCCTGCCAATAATCTGCAATACATACCCTGCAAATACTCTGCAATACATACCCCGCCAATAATCTGCAATACATACCCCGCCAATAATCTGCAATACATACCCCGCCAATAATCTGCAATACATACCCCGCCAATAATCTGCAATACATACCCCGCCAATACTCTGCAATACATACCCTGCCAATACTCTGCAATACATACCCTGCCAATACTCTGCAATACATACCCTGCCAATACTCTGCAATACTTACCCTGCCAATACTCTGCAATACTTACCCTGCCAATACTCTGCACTACATACCCTGCCAATACTCTGAAATATATACCCTGCCAATACTCTGCAATGCATACCCTGCCAATACTCTGCAATACATACCCTGCCAATACTCTGCAATACTTACCCTGCCAATACTCTGCAATACATACCCTGCCAATACTCTGCAATACTTACCCTGCCAATACTTATCCTGCCAATATTCTGCAATACCCTGCCAATACTTACCCTGCCAATACCCAGCCATACCCATCCATGGTCAGCCAATATTACATTGGGGGAGATGACACGGATATTACAGTGGGGGAGATGTATATTGCAGTGGGGACTATATGGTGGTGGCATTTTCACAGGTTTTTGCAAATTCAATTATTATTTGCTGATCCGAAAAAAATGATCCGATCCGTGACTCTGATCCGAGGAACGATCCAATCTGTGAGTTTTTTGATCCGTTGCACCCCTACATGTCACTGTGCACAATGGAGCCTCCAATTTTCAGAGCTGGAAATCTTGGCGCCTTTGATCACAGATTTTTTTTTAAAGCTTAGGACAGGCTACATTTCATTACACACATAGCAGGAAAAAAAAAAAATGTCCAACAAGCTATACATAGGTATGTTGTAAACATGACAATGTGGCGCTCACGCTGAGATAATGCAGCCTCGCAGGGTTCACTAGAAGTTGTATTTTTACAGTTACAGCAGAACTTAGATAACTTCTGAGGATTTCCCTTGTCTGGTGAACCTGAGTACACTGTAAACTTTGTTCAACTTTTATCCTGGCCATACTGCCTCTGCGAGGATCCGGCGCTGACTCTACCAAAGCTCTGCGTCGCTGGAGGCATGAGAGGAATGTGATGGGGAAAGGCCTTGGATGTCCGCCACTTAGTGCAGGACAAGCACATCCTGCTGGGGGGAAAGAGAAGGGAATTTCTTACAGATGCCTCCTCACAGGGGTCCTGGCAGGAATTAGGCTTTGTTAAGTCGTCACAGACACCGAATATTACCCCAACTAAACCTAGCCCGATGCTTTATGAAAAAAGGAGCAGGCAACCCGGAAATCGCTGGCATCTGCAGATTCATTTGTTCTGGTTTATAGATCTATGACCGCATCCAGACAGATTTGTAGTGCCTTCTCTGACGCTGGTATGGCTTCATTACAAAAAAAAAACCCTCCTGCAATTCCGGACAAGACAATCAAGTCAAAGGGATTTTGTTCATTTTGGTTCTACATTCAGACATTTAAAAAAAAAAATACTTTTTATGTTAGGGCCGGTTCACACAGCGAGCCGCGGCGAGGCGTCTCCGACTTACCTCGCCGCGACTTGCGGGGAGCTCAGCGGCGACTTGCAGAGGACTTCTGCATAGAAGTCAATGCAAGTCGCCCCCGAAGTCGCCCCGAAGTAGTACAGGAACCTTTTTTCTGAGTCGGAGCGACTCGAGTCGCTCCTCTCAGAACGGTTCCATAGTACTGAATGGGGGCGACTTGCGGGAGCGAGGCGAGGCGAGCCGTGTCGCCTCGCCTCGCGTCGCAGTGTGAACCGGCCCTTAGGCTAACTTTCCAGAAATGTAAAAATATAAAGGTAAACATAAATAAGCCTGCTCAGGTTTTAAGAGATCATAATAATGCATTTCACAGGGTCTTTCATTGTGTCCAAAGCCTGGAACCATGTTGTAAAGCGCTGCGCAAACTGTTGGAGCTATATAAATCCTGTATAATAATAATAATACACGCTATCAGTTTTTGTTTGTTCAACCCAGTGGACTGAACTAAAAAAACAAAACAAAAAAAAACTGAAGAGCTTGAGAGGAGATCCGATCCAATGTTAGTACAGCTATCTCCCCCGCTGAGCTATTGTATTCTGACAGGGGGACGCTACCCCAGAACACACCGGTCAGGGCTCTCAGCCATTGGCTGACAGCGCTGATCAGATGCCAATCAGCAGACCTTTTTTGGCCATGCCCCTTTAACAAAAGCCGGGACTACAGCTTTCCAAAAATCACTGATACAGTACATAAAAGCAATCTAAATAAATTTAAAGCGGGAGTCCGCCGGGACTCCGCGTTTTTTTTTTTTTTTAAAAGCCAGCAGCTACAAATACTGCAGCTGCTGACTTTTAAAATAGTGACACTTACCCGCCCAGCGCGCCCGCGATGTCGGCACCCGAAGCCGATCTCTAGATCGTCTCTCGGGTGCTGCCGCCGCCATCTTGGGTATTGGAATCAGGAAATGGAGGAAATGGAGCCTTTCGGCTCGACATCGCGGGCACCTTGGACAGGTAAGTGTCCATTTTTTTTATTTTTTAACAGTCAGCAGCTGCAGACTTTGTAGCTGCTGGCTTTTAATAATTTTTTTTAAGGTGGAGCTCCGCTTTAAGTAATCAATAAAAAAAAAAAAAAAATGAAATTATATAAGAAAAGAAAGTCTAGTAGCACCAAAAACAAAACAATTATTAACACTAGCTTCAGACCTTTGCATGTCAGGAACAAGCACAAAAACCTCATGCTTTCCTGACACGCAGAGAAATGCACTACCATTTAGCAGATGCATCGCGATGTCAACGACACCCCATGCAGATGCAAACGCGCATGCCAAACCATGCAATTCAATACAGTGCGGTTTTGGAAAAGTAAGGGACTTCTTTTCCTTATTTCTTGCGTATAGAGCAGCCAATTCAAATGAATAGGCTTGCCTTACACGCAGAAACGCATCTGCGCTCAACCGCACCTGTAAGCGTTAACTATAGCCCCATACACACAGTATGATTGTTGGCAGGGGATTGTCTGTTGACAGACTGTTCTCCTAAAATCTTACTGTTAGTACGCTCCTTTTCACAATCGTTGTCCAACTTTCGGGTAACAAAATGTTGGACGACAGACTAGTAAATTTTTGGCGGACAATGGTTTGACGTCTGATTTTTGTATGGTCAGTACACAAATCCATCACAAAAAAAGTTGAAAGTACAAACACACCTGCTCGGAATCAATGCTCACCAATCACGAAATTAGCAGAAGGGGCCCAAAGGGTGGCGCTCAAGAGCTGAAATTCCTCGTAGTATGCCACTACGTTCACGTTTGTGGCACAACAATTGTGCACCTTTAGTATGCAAGACAAGATCCTGGCACACGCCCTTTTGTCTTGGTGTGCTAAAATGTTTGTACGACCCTTCTAGGACAAAAAGAGAGGCTGAGCACAGGTCATATCTGATGACCGCGGAACACAAAGAAGAACCGATTTGCAAAGAGGGAAAGTTTCAGTCTTTTGCCCACTGCTTTCCAGAGGGTGGGTGGCCATAAGTATGGCTCATTGTTTCATAGCTAGTATACTTTTCCAGGAAAAGACGCAAATACATTGAGAGGCAATAGGCTGGCTATCTGTTGGTTGCATGGCAATTAATGTAGAATACTTTTGCACATGGGTACCCATTGAATACTACTTTTAGATCAAGTAAGATTTGTTCACCCCCTGATGACGTCAGACCTTTAGACGAAACGATCGTCGGGTAGCCACGCTCACACCCATTGCGCATATGCGATCGCAATACAAACTCTTGTTTAGGAGTTTTTTGCTAGCATTTCTGTTTGTTTTTAAACGGCACTTGTACATTTTTCCTATGACTCGGTGGAGTCGTTTTATGTGCGCTTGAGCATTCGGGCTCTAATAAATTTTTGTTGAAACCATATCACACGATTTGGCGCATTTTTGTTTTCTTATGGTGACACTTCGTTTGGAGGCCTGCTGAGAGCAGTTGTGCGAATCCGAAGGTTGCGAGACAAATCCGAAAGATCGGGATAATCTCCGTCATCTGGGTATCTGGACGTCTATGGGATCTGAGATCAAATTCGCGCAGTTTGACCTCCCCTAATAGGGGGGGTCACTGTGGATCTGGTAAGCCTCCATCTAATAGTGGTGTTTAGAGGTGACGGGTCCACGTGGTCAAATACAATTTGATTGAACAATCAAGTTTCAATTATTATTACACATACACTGGACATTTTATATATTTTTTGTATTCATATATGGACACTTGAATTGATATTTTACATATTTTTTTGTATGCATTTATATATGGACACTTGAATTTATATTTTTTGATTCATCTTTAAAGCGGAGGTCCACCCTAAAGTGGACCTTCCGCTCATTGGAATCCTCCCCCCCTCCGGCGCCACAATTGGCACCTTTCAGGGGGGAGGGGGGTGCAGTTACCTGGATAATCCAGGTAACTGCACCCACTTCCGGGTTAGCTATCTGCGGAAAGGGGCGTAGATCTACACCCCTTTCCGAAAGTCCCCCGCTGCCTGCTGGGAAACACACAGATCCCAGAGGCAGCGGGTCCATCCTTATTGCGCAGCGCGACTTGCGCATGCGCAGTAGGGAACCGGGAAATGAAGCCGAAAGGCTCCACTTCCTGATTCCCATACCCAAGATGGCGGCGGCAGCACCCGAGTGACGATCGAGAGATCGGCTTCGGTTTGCCGACATCGCGGGCGCGCTGGGCGGGTAAGTGTCCTTATTTTAAAAGTCAGCAGCTGCTGTATTTGTAGCTGCTGGCTTTAAAAAAAAAAAAAAAAACGGCGGACTCCCGCTTTAACAATTTTTGTGTATTCGTTTTCACAATTTTTTTTTTTGGTATTCTTTCTTTGCACCTTTTCAATGGTCACAGTAATTTTTATTGGTTAAGCGCTGCACTTTTTTTTCTATTATAAGATTTGTTTAAAAAATTCAGCTGAATTTTGGTTCTATTTAATGCTGACGGGACCATATTTTAATCAGATGCTTGCATGACTTTACACTGGTGACACAGAATGACTGCAGATTGTAAAGGAAGGCGTCAGCATTTTTAGTCAACAACTTCTGCAGCTCTCACACCCGCCCACGCCAAACCCTGGAGATTGCGGTTAGCGTGCCACCACCAAAGAAAACCAACAGCCTCACGACAGCAACAACCACTTCCCGTTTCAATGCTGCACTTCCTTTCTCTCTTCATGCGTCACGGCCCAGTCCCTGCTAGTGAATCGACATTGAAATTAACAGTGACTCTAGCCGGCCTTACTCCTGTCATATGACTACTCACCGAGTAGGACACAGTCGTTACTATAAGACATAAGACCGCTTAAAGCCTTGCTCTGGACTAAAACACATACACACAAAAGAAGTTCCTGAAATTCAAGAACACAACATTTCTGGGGGGGGGGGGGGGGATTGTATTTTTAAATACTACTATAATTATACGCCAACAGGTGAAAAGATACAATTATATAATTTTTCAGAGTAGCACTCAAAAAATATTTAAATGAATTAACATATTATTATTATTATATTATTATACAGGTTTTATATAGCGCCAACAGTTTGCTCAGCGCTTTACAACATGAGGGCAGACATTACAGTTACATTACAATTTGGTACAAGAGGAATCAGAACATATATAAATGTGTCCATAAAACATAATATTAATGTCAATAAATTGAAATGAAAAAAAAAGTGCGAGAATATCGTGCAATTCCTCACAGAACATGAACGACGGTCCTCTTAAAGCGGGAGTCCTCCGGGACTCCGCGTTTTTTTTTTTTTTTTAAAAGCCAGCAGCTACAAATACTGCAGCTGCTGACTTTTAAAATAGTGACACTTACCTGTCCAGCGCGCCCGCGATGTCGGCACCCAAAGCCGATCTCTAGATCGTCTCTCGGGTGCTGCCGCCGCCATCTTGGGTATGGGAATCAGGAAGTGGAGCCTTTCGGCTTCATTTCCCGGTTCCCTATTGCTGTTGAGCGAGTCGCGCTGCGCAATAAGGATGGACCCCGCTGTCTCTGGGATCTGTGTGTTTCCCAGCAGGCAGCGGGGGACTTTCGGAAAGGGGCGTAATCTACGCCCCTTTCCGCAGAGAGCTATCCCGGAAGTGGGTGCAGATACCTGTACTGTACAGGTACCTGCACCCCCCTCCCCCCTGAAAGGTGCCAATTGTGGCGCCGGAGGGGGGGAGGGTTCCGATGAGCGGAAGGTCCACTTTAGGGTGGACCTCCGCTTTAAGGCTGGGTTCACACTGCTGCGGTGTATGAGATCGGTTGTGATTTGCACCGCACTGCAGTGCAAATCACATCCGATCTCTGTGCGGTGCGAGTTCAGCCATACAGATAGTATGGCTGAATTCGCATCGCACCCGGCCCAAACTCGCACTGGTCCGCAGCAGAATCGGATCGCATGGGTGTTCACACCATGCGATCCGAATCCTGTCCCAGTTTGCAGATCGCACTGCGATATGCGAACTGATCTGGGGGTGTTATTAACGTTTCACTGACACTCCCAGCAGTTCGCTTAGGGCAGTGTGAACTGCCACCGGGAGGTATGCGATGCGGGAACCCGCAGCGGATTCGCGGCGTTCCCGCATCGCTGCAATGTGAACCCAGCCTGAATGTGAAAAGTTGAGCGCAAAAAAAAACTGATGTTCAATCACCGATGCCTTCACCAGAGTGATAAGCGCTACTTCCGCTCCCTAAGGTCCGGTTCACACTGAGGCGGCACGACTTGCAGCGCAACTGCCTCAGGCGACCACTGCGGCGACTTGCAAAACGACTTCTGTATAGAAGTCAATGCAAGTAGCCTCAAGTCGCCCCAAAAGTCGTACAGGAACCTTTTTTCTAAGTCGGAGCGACTTGAGTCGCTCTGATTAGAATGGTTCCATTGCACAAAGGGGGACGCGACTTGTCAGGCGGCTAAGTCGCCCGACAAGTCACCCCTGTGTGAACCGGCTCTTAGGAAACAAGCTCACCAGATGTTGTTGCCATTCACTCTCGTGTTTGGCAAAATACACACAGGAGTAGGGATGAGCTCAGGCGTGTTCGCATGGAACACGTGCAGAGCCCGCCAGGAAGGGGGCGCAGCGCTGCGCTAATCACAGGCAGTGAGACATTGCCTCGTTGTGTGGCTGCCGAGATCGGGCAATGTCTCACTGCCTGTGACTAGCGCAGCGCTGCGCTCACTTCCTGGCGGGCTCTGCGCGTGTTCCATGCGAGCAAGCCTGAGCTCATCCCTACACAGGAGGTTAAATGAAAGAGCCGCTAATAGGCGCCACACTCCATCCAAATGCTTGACTTCGCACAGATACTGCCTGCAATACCAGACAGTGAGAACAGTAAAGGAAGGAAGCTGAGAAATGTAATTTGTCTCTCTAAACTGGATACACACTATACAATTTTCTACAGATTTTTTTCCTTCAGATTTACCAAAACCATATAATATGAGGTCAAACCTATATAGACTGCTTTCACATTGAGGCGCTTTACAGGCACTACAGCACTAAAAATAGGGCCTGCATAGCGCCTGTAAAGTGCCTCTCCTAAAGCACCCCTGCCCACTGAATTCAATGGGGCAGCGCCGCAGAACCGCCGGCAAAACGCCACTGCAGCCGGTTTTAACCCTTTTTTGGCTGCTAGTGGGGGGGGGGGGGTTAAAAGCGCCCCGCTAGCGGCCGAATAGCGCCGCTAAAACTACGGTAAAGCACCGCTAAAAATATCAGTGCTTTACCGCCAACGCCTCGGTGTGAAAGCACCCTAATGCCGCGTACACACAATCGGACTATCCGGCGGACAATCCGACAGACTTTGCAGCTGAGGTCCGCCGGACTTTCAAGCGAACGGACTTGGCAATGGCCACACGCGATCACTCCAAAAGTCCGGCGGATTCGAAAGTGATGACATAGAATAAGGAAGTTCATAGCCAATAGCTGCCCTAGCGTCGGTTTTAGTCCGCCGGACTAGCACACAGACGACCGGAATGTCCGCTAAAAGCCGAGTCCGGCGGACAATTTTGAAGCCAGTCTTCTAAGTCCGCCAGACTTTTGGGAAGAAAAAGTCCGCTGGAGCCCACACATACACGATCGAATTGTCCGGACTAAGTCTACCGGATAGTCCGATCGTGTGTACGCGGCATAACAGTTTCAATTTGTATGCAATCAGGCAGGCCCTTGCACTACATGGTTTTGGTAAATCAGACACACGGAAAGCAGACAACAAAAGTTGTATAGTGTGTATGGGGTCTAAGAGCTGCACCTTCTCCCCCAATCTCTGCAGCTCCAAACTCCAATTCTTAGATGTGATTGGCTGCATTAGTGCTTTCCTTTTATTTTCTCCTAGCAATCCTGTTTTTCTCTAATCTCCCCACCAGAGTTGCACAGTATTATTATACAGCTCTGACGTTTTCTGTACAAAGTACACTGGGCCGTTTACATCAGTCTTTGCACCAGAGGAGCTTACACTCTAATGTCCCACCATAGTCACACACTATTATTATTATCATACATTTATATAGCTGTGAAATATTCTGTAGTGCTGCACAGAGAACACTATTATTCACATCCTTCTCTGCCCCAAAGGAGCTTACACTCTACTGTCCCCACCACAGTCGCTCGCTATTATATATTTATATAGCTCTGCCATATTCTTGCACAGAGGACACTGAACTATTTACATCAGTCTCTGCACCAGAGGAGATTGTTTTCCCATAGATAGAGATCTGAAAGCATACTTGTATAGAGCGTTACTGGGGGAGAGAACGCGATAAACACCCCTGAAAATCTGATGTCGTAAAGCGTAATGCCCAGCGACGCAGTACTGTGAACTACAGACACCTATGTCATGTCGGACGTTACCATAAGATTTGTATGTTTTCAGTGCGATGAAGTAAAAGCACAAAAGCGTCTTTGTGGCCGTAATAAAATGCCTTTGTCACAGCAGAAAGATCGCATTACAGCGTTTACAGAGAACATCGCCGGTGATCCGGCACCAGATATCAGACCTGCTGCGCGAGGGGGGCCGGCATTTCAAAACTTTTATGCTGGCGACCCCCGCCAGCGAAAGAAAATCGGTGTGACATTAAAGGCCACAATCACATGAATGCCGAAAAAAGTAACTTTGCTGCTTATTTAAAGGATCACTCCTCTGCTACAGAAAGAAAAGAGCAACAATTGCATGCCAAAGTGAAAATCAGTAAATACAACCAACATGGGGAACCAACTTATACATTACATATCAAGATACACAGGGCCGGTGCTACCACTAGGCAAACTAGGCAGCCGCCTAGGGCGCACTGCTGCCTAGGGGCGCCCAGGCTGCCGGTTTCCCTCCGGGTTTGCATGCTCTGCAAGCTGCAGTATGTAACTAGCTCAGTCCGACTGGTAGTGTAATTAGAGGTGCAGCACAGCACTGGAGCCAGCACTAGAGGAAGCAGAGCCAATGCTTCCTGCATAGCGGCGCCTTCTGCCACATGGGCAGGGCAAAGGGGGTGGAGTCAGGGGTGGAGCCAATGGGGGCGGCAAAATGAAGGTGCGCCTAGGGTGTCAACAATCCTTGCACCAGCCCTGATGATACACGCATGCTTTTGGTTTGCTGAATTTACAAGATTGGCCAGGAGTGGTGGATCCATAGCCCAGCACCCTCACAAACTATGTTCAGAACCTGCCCTCTACAACACCACGCTGCATTACTGGCCAGCTCACAGCAGGGAAAACATACTGAAGAAGAGGTATTTTCCTACTCCACTGTGATATACTGAGAAACGCATGTACTCGTTCACACAGGCAGCCAGGGGGCAGTAAAAGCAGGCAGATGAGGTGCAGTTTTACTGTCCCCCAGCTGCCCACCTAAATAAGGATATTTAGCAGCTCCTGTTTGTACAAGTGGCACAATAAAGATGTAACCCCCGCCCCCCCCCCCTCACATTCGGTAGGCAGTGTTGCTGCCAAACACACAAAGGCCCCTTTCACACTGGGGCAGTTTTCAGGCGCTACAGCGCTAAAAATAGCGCCTGAAAAAAACGGCCCATTTCACTCCAGTGTGAAAAAAGTCCTCCTAGCAGCATCTTTGGAGCGGTGAAAGGAGCGGTGTATTCGTCGCTCCTACCCATCAATGGGACAGCGCGGCTATACCGCCGGCAAAGCGACGCTTTGCGGGGGGTTTTAACCCTGTTAAAACCACCCCGCTAGCGGCCGCAGACCGCCGATAAAATGACAGTAAAGCGCCGCTAAAAATAGCGGCGCTTTACCGCCGACGCCCGCACCGCCCCAGTGTGAAAGGGGCCAAAAGGGATGGATTTACTAAAACTGGAGAGTGCGAAATCTGGTGCAGCTGTACATGATAGCCAATCAGCTTCTAACTTCAACCTGGAAGCTGATTGGCTACCACGCACAGCTGCATCAGATTTGGAACTCTCCAGTTTTAGTGCCCCTTCACACAGGGGGCGACACGACTTTCAGCGCGACTCACAGACGCGACCTGCACACGACTTCAGCAGCGACTTGCAAAACGACGACTGTATAGAAGTCAATGCAAGTCGGCTGAAGTCGCCCCAAAAGTAGTACAGGAACCTTTTTCTAAGTCGGAGCGACTTGAGCCGCTCCTATTAGAACGGTTCCATAGTACAGAACGGAGCGCGACTTGTCAGGCGACTAAGTCGCCTGACAAGTCGCGGTAGTGTGAACGGACACTCAGTGAATCAACCCCAAACTACTCAAGAATATGGGGCCACACCTCATCTGCCCTGCAACCACATGCAATGCATGCAGTTGCAACAAGGTGGTTCGGCCTCTTGAGGGTCAAAACAGGTGGCGAAGAGTCGACATATTGCCTCCCAGCCCCCTGTCAATCGCCCTCTGAAAATCGCGGATTGCTTTTCAGAGGGATGGCAAGGGCTGCCGCAAGTCTGAACAAGACACCATAAAAAAGTGAGTTTATTTTACAGAGGTCATAGTTTTTCTAGAACAATAACAGCATTTATATCCCCCCTAGCTATCTTGCTTTTTTTTTTTTTTTTTTTTTAACCCTTCTGTGGCTATGGTCTCAGTTCATAGCTGGATGCTATAGTATGACCTCTCCCAGCCCTTCTAACCCACATTTAGTTCCGCTCAACAGATATTGCAATATCAAGAGACAGGGTGGCCCAAATGCTATGAACAATGTTTGGGTCTGCAGGGCACAATGACTGATGCACACGAGGGTACTGACCAGTTTGACAGACAGGGGCTGGTGGGCAATGGGCAGGTGTTGAAAGCGTAAGCAATTTGTTGCCCAAGGAGATCTGTAGTATAATCATTTAATGGCTAAGCCCAGCTTTCTGACCACGTTTCGTGTTACCCCCATGTCTATAGTCACAGTCCACAGGCCCCATCCCCAAACTACTCTTCCTCCTACATGAATCGCGGCGTTCACCTCCCCCACCGCATTTCATATTTTTCTTCTAATTCAGGGCAGCTGTGCATTGCTCAGATCGTTCCAGCCATGCCATCCATTACCAGATACATTCACGTGAATTTGTGAATGGAAAATGACAAGTCCCATCTTTCACCGTGGCAAAGTGACTCAAATATCTCAATGGAACACCAATGCAGTGACATCACTGAACTTGTAAGTCCACAGTTTACTTTCTCCAGCTCCAACACTGAAGGTCTGTACCTTTAGTAGGGGCCTGGGACTGGAGTAACAGTCTGCAGAAGCCTGTACGTTGCATCCATGAGCCACCAATTGTGGTCTGTAATGCTTTGCAGAATGCAGAAATCTAATGCCCCGTACACACGACCGGACTTTTCAACATCAGTTGTCATACGAAACGATTCCGGCAGACCATTCGATCGTGTGTGGGCTGCAGCGGACTTTTGATTTGCAAAAATCCGTCAGACTTTAGAAATGGAACATGTTTCAAATATTTCTGCCGGAACTCCGCCGGACCCAGTTCCTACCGAGAAATCCGTTCGTGTGTATGCTAGTCCAACGGACAAAAACCGACGCGAGGGCAGCTATTGGCTACTGGCTATGAACTTCCTTATTCTAGTCCGGTCGTACGTCATCGCGTTCGAATCCGTCGGACTTTGGTGTGATTGTGTGTGGTCAAGTCCGTTCATTCGGAAAGTCCGTCAGAACTCTGTCAAAACTCCGCCGAAAGTCCGTTGGACCTAATCCCTCGAAAAGTCCGGTCGTGTGTACGCGGCATAAGAAACGCACATTTTTTCTTTGTTCCATATGGGTGCACTGATACATTTTTACAAAAAATGGTATACGCCTTTAATAACATTACTTACTCCGTATGGCCAGCAGGAAGAGAGACACCACACACACACACACACACACACACACACACACACGCTAAATTTCATTTTTTTTTCACACCATACAGAATGAACATAAAAATCAAGTTTTTTACTTTTTTTGAGCATTTATATATTTAAAAAGTTCAACATCGAGCAACAGGAAGAAAGTGCAAAGATTGTCTTCAGTGGTAAAAAGGAACAGAAGTCTTTTAAGGCTTTTGTTGGATATACATGTGAAGGAGGTAAACGTTAAGTGTATCTATACCCAATTTCTTTTTTTTTCTTCTAGTTTTGTATAAAGTGGGAAGGGTTAGAACCTCTGTCAGGTTTAAGGCTCGGTTTACACTGCTGCAACCACAAAGTCCTGCGACTTCCAATGTAACTTCGCATCGCGACTTTCATGCAACTCCAATGTGACTGTCCCGTCATTTTGATGTTTTTGCGACTCATAAATCAAATCATAACAATACAGAGCGTGACACATCACATTTTTAACGTACAAAACCCTCTGGAGTCACAGCCAAAGTATCAAAAGAGAAGTCAAACTACTCCCTCGCAACTTTTTGCGAATTTTAAATTGCAGTCTACGGCACTCATGTCGCAAGGAAGACACCCCCGAAACGTAGTGCAGGAACTATTTTTTTATTTTGTCACTACGACTTGAGTCGCGGCACTTAAGTCGCCACCTATTGAAATAAATGTGTTTTGACTTGTCATGCAACTGTGTCACATGTCGAAGAAAGTCGCATAAGAAGCGGCAGCAGTGTGCCCAACTTCTCCCCAGATGAGTAGTGAAGGAAAACTCCCCAACTGGAAACACAGACAGATTTTTTTTTTTATTTTTTTTTTTTTTAAGTTAAAGTGGAAGTAAACTCCCTATCGTTTTCATCCACGGAAGCTGCCATCTTTGCCTCTATTTAATCTTCAGCTGCCACGGTGCTGCACATGTGACCCATTATGACACCCGCCATTGGGGGTGGTTTGACAGTTTGGTTGAGACAGGGCCATCTTTAGTATAGATTGGACCCTGGGCAAAAATTTCTTAGGGCCCCCCCCCCCCCCCCCATGCAATTTC
This sequence comes from Lithobates pipiens, assembly GCF_037356315.1. Lineage (NCBI taxonomy): Eukaryota > Metazoa > Chordata > Amphibia > Anura > Ranidae > Lithobates > Lithobates pipiens. Next base: position 9,299,806 of record NW_027507696.1, read on the forward strand.
CCTCTCCACCTACTCTGAGACATACAATAAATAGCAGCTAGACTTAAAATTAGTTTTCTGTATCAGATCAGGCAGCAATTGAAATTGGTTGCCAGCAGTTACAGCATATCATTACTGCTTACTGACTAGTTGCTAGAGGTTACAGCACACATTACGGCTCACTGATTAGTTGCTAGAGGTTACAGCACATCACCTCCTCACAGCAGGGGAGAATGATATACATAGGAAAGCTGCCTTTATTTGCATACCAATGCCGCCGGCCGCAGCTATTTACTTAGTATTGTCGCCACTATTTACATACGAATGCCGGTTATTTACATGTAAACACAGGGTCTGCAGGTGAGTCATCTACACACAATAGGGCAGAGCTGGGCAGCATTAGTACCAGCACTTCACACTGAGATATTGGGACATAGCACAGGAATAAAACTTCAAGGGAATTTAAACCTGGATAGTTGGCAAGTATGAGGCAGCTGTTTTGGGCCCCACAACAATGACAGGGTCCAGGGCAGCTGCCCCTTTTGCCCTGCCTTAAAGACGGCCCTGGGTTGAGAGCACAGCCAATGTGCAGTTAGCATTCCCGGCGTGCCGTTTTTTGAAACTGTTTAAATCGATGGGTTTACTTCCACTTTAAGAAGGAGACCACAAGTAAGACCACAAGTAAGAGGAGATCTCTGTAATAGAGCTCCAAATAATAGTAAAATCTGACAGGGGGTTTTATGGCCATCCTGCACATTCTATCGAAATCTAAAAAAAATATAAAAAGTTTTGGCTATAGATACACTTTAATGAACACATTATTCTCAGTGTGTGTGAATATTTTTGTACATTATTTATGTATTTGTGAGTTATATGTGAATACAGGGCAGCCACATTGCTCATAACATACGCGGACTCCTGCGTGGCAGTGTCGCACAATGGTTGAGCCTTGCTGATCCATGCAAGTCTGGTGGGGTCTGTCTGTCTTAGCCCTTGTACACACGGTCAGACATTCCGACAACAAAATCCGTCAGATTTTGTCCGACGGATTTTGTCCGAAACTTGTGTTGAATACACACGGTCGGACAAAGTTGCCGGAAAATCCGATCGTACGTAACGTGATGACGTTATTTCGTTACGACGGGACTACGTTCAGGCTAGTAGGCAATAGCTTTGGTCTAGGAATTTGATCTGAGCATGCGTGGCACTTTGTCCGATCGGAATTCTCTACACACAATCGGACAAAGACGGATCGGATCATGTTGTCGGAAAGTTTTATAGCCCAGCTCTAAGCCCTTGTACACACGGTCGGACATTCCGACGGAAAATGTCCGATCGGACCGTGTTGTCGGATAATCCGACCGTGTGAGTTCTCCATCGGACAAAGTTTTAGAGCTGGGCTATAAAATTTTCCAACAACATGATCCAATCGGACTTAGTCCAATTGTGTGTAGAGAATTCCGATCGGACAAAGTGCCACGCATGCTCAGATCAAATTCTTTGACCAAAGCTATTGGCTACTAGTCCCGTCGTAACGAAATAACGTCACCACGTTACGTATGATCGGATTTTCCGACAACTTTGTCCGACCGTGTGTATGCAACACAAGTTTCGAACAAAATCCGCCGGATTTTGTTGTCGGAATGTCCGACCGTGTGTACAAGGGCTTAGACGTTGTCCGTCGGATAGTCCGATGGAGCCCACACACAGTCGGATTATCCGACAACACGGTCCGATCGGACATTTTCCGTCGGAATCTCCGACTGTGTGTACAAGGGCTAACTGAATGGGATTTTTTTCTGCTAATGCCCTGCAAGAAATGAATGCAGGAATCACACTGCTTTGCTTTACCGGCCCATCTAACATCATGCAAATATGAACGCTGTGGGGGGGAGGGAGGCTGGGGGGGTGGGGGTGGGGGGGCAATCCTCCCTAACATAGAAATTCTGCAGGCAGTGATGCTTTTATTGTTTACTGACTCTAGCAGGGATTGAAGAAATGAAAAGTTGAGAAGCCCTAGTCTGACCATGTTAGTGTCATTAACAGTAAACGTCTGGAAATACCTTTATCCGCCGGATACGGGCGATCTCTTGTAGTCGGGGATGGATGATGCTCCATCCCTGCAACACAGCAAAATTTACAGCGATTATTGCATTTCCATCGTCGCGGAATAAAAAGGTCAACATTTTTGATTTTTACACAATGTGGTCAGTGACTGCGCTGTGACATCAACACGAAAAAAAACACATTCAAAAGGGTGATATTGCGGAGAGGGGAAAAAACAGCCAATTTTTTTGGGAGGAAACAACTGCTGTGTGCACAAGACTGATCTGTATTCATTGAAATGTGGAAGCCTACAATACAAAGGTGACTTATTTCTATAAATTTTGCTGCCATAAAAAAAAGGAAAATAGAAACATAAATACACAAATATAGAAGACTGGCGGCAGAGAAAGACTAAGATATCCAATTAAAGCAGAACTCCAGCTTTTCCTCCCCAAAATAACAGATGCATTGAAAAACAACCCCCCCGGCTGTCATTCTATCTGAATCTCAACTACTTTAGCAGAATACATCACGTCATTCCGGTTACTGTAAGCCAGGCATCAGTAATTGGAGATATAGACGAGTTGCTGTTTTGAGACAACCGTGTACACGCCGGTACACGAAGAGTTTGCCGTTTTGACAAAAAGTTGTTGGCGCCTTGGAGGCGGCCATGTTTTTGGTTAGTATCGGGCGGACAATGTCGGCTCATAATATCGTGTACCGGAGTGTATGCGTTTGCTGGCGTTGTGTCAAAACAGCAACTCCTCTAAATCGGCAATTATTGATGCTTTATAGCAGGGATATGCAATTAGCGGACCTCAAGCCGTTGCAAAACTACAAGTCCCATCATGCCTCTGGGTGTCATGCTTGTGGCTGTGAGAGTCTTGCTATGCCTCATGGGACTTGTAGTTCTGCAACAGCTGGAGGTCCGCTAATTGCATATCCCTGCTGTAAGGCATCAGTAATTGGAGATATAGACGAGTTGCTGTTTTGAGACAACCGGTACATGAAGAGTTTGCTGTTATGACAGAACAGCGGCTAAGGAGGAAAAAGTTGTTGGCGCCTCGGAGGCGGCCATGTTTTTGGTTCGTATCGGGCGGACAATGTCGGCTCATAATATGGTGTACCGGAGTGTATGCGTTTGCTGGCGTTGTGTCAAAACAGCAACTCCTCTAAATCGGCAATTATTGATGCTTTATAGCAGGGATATGCAATTAGCGGACCTCCAGCTTTTGCAAAACTACAAGTCCCATCATGCCTCTGCCTCTGGGTGTCATGCTTGCAGCTGTCAAAGTCTTGCTATGCCTCATGGGACTTGTAGTTCTGCAACAGCTGGAGGTCCGCTAATTGCATATCCCTGCTTTATACTAACCGGAAGTGACGAGATCTCGATGAATTGGCTATTTTGACAGAATGCAAGCTACAGGAGTCACTTGAAGCAGCTGCGGGAGTTGACGTGGGCGGGTCTAAGGATTAATGTGGGTGTTTCTGGGCCTTCATGTGGGTGGTGATTGGGGGGGGGGGGGAGGAATGGAATTGTGTTATCCCCGCCCACGCTCCATTCCTCTGTGCAGTGAATAGGGAAGAAGAAGGAAGAAGCGGAACTTTAGACAGAAAGTTAAAAAGTGTTCTAAAGGCAATTTTTTATGCAACCCGCACAGAAAAAAAAACCCATGGCATCACCCACCAAACACGCGTCGCTCTCAGGGTGCCACATAGTCTGGGTGCTCATCTACGTCTTTCTGAAAGCATGACAACCCAAACAGAAAACACACGCGCTTTGCGGTGCCTTTCTAAAATGTGTGGCAATGCGCGTCGCACTTTCTATTTAGGCCGATTTCTCATCGGCGTGATCCTGAACGCATGACAACCCACAAGAAAATGCACACTTTGCCGCGTGTTTTTAAAAATGCGTGTCAACGCGCATCACATTTGCGTTACCATTCGTTCACATCTGCCCGTTTACAAAAGCACGGCAACCCGCAATAAAAAAAACGCACTCTTTGCCATGTGTTTTGTAAATGAGCAGCAATGTATGTCACGCTTGCGTTACCATTTAGGCTGCGTTCTCCTTTTCAAAACACATGACATAGCGTGCGTGTTTTTGTGTGGGTCGCCATCCACGCATTGTGCTGTGTTTTTGAAATAAAACACATGCATGGTAACCCACACAAAAACACGCACTTTGCCGCACATTTTGACTTATGTTACCGTTTGTTTGCATCTGCGTGTTTCCGAATGCAGGCAACTTGCAAGATAATCGCAAGCTTTGAAAATGTGTGACAATGTGTCGCTCACTTGCATTGTCATTTGTTTGCATCTGCGTGTGTGAGCGTACAGCAACCCGCAATAAAAACGTTTTGCCATGCATATCGAAAACACGCAGCAAACAGCGAAGAAAAAAATGTGCTTGGTCGGTCATGCATTTCAAAAACAAATGGCAACCATTTTTCTTTTGCATCTCGCGTTTGTGAATGCATGGCAACCCACACGAAAATGCACACCATGCCATACTTTTCAAAAATGCACAGCAATGCCCAGTAGTGCTTGCATTACCATTTCTTGCGCATCTGCACGTTTCCACACGCACAGCAACCCACAAGAAAATGTATGCTTTTCTGTGCGTTTAAAAAAAACGCGCAGTTCGCTTGCATTACCATTCGTTCGCATCTGCGTGTTTGCAAATGCACAGCAAGAAAACACATGCTTTGCCATGTGTTTTGGAAAAGTGTAGCAATGTGTGTCATGCTTGTGTTACCATATTGGGCGCATTTCCAAACGAGCGGAAACCTGCACAAGAAACGCGTGCTTTGCTGTGCATTTCGAAAACACGTTGCAACGCACTTCGTTCTTGGGTTACCATTCGTTCACATCTGCAAGAAAAAGCATTTTCTGTGTGATAGTGATAGTCTGTGATGGTGGCGCTGGAAGTCACGTGACTTTCACGTGGAACTTGTGTATCAGGGCTGTCTATTCATCCCTCCCAGAATCAGCATATACAGTAAAACCTTGGTTTGAGAGTAACTTGGTTTGAGAGCATTTTGCAAGATTTTTTTAATAAATTTTGACTTGAAATACAAGCGATGTCTTGATATACAAGTAACGTCGTGTCACAACTGGGTATTAAAGAGGAGAGAGGCGCCTCTAAGTGTAGTAATATGGTTACATTTAAAATAAAGGTACAACATTTAGCAACTCACGTGGCTTATGATTAACCACTTACAGACCGGACCATTTTGCTGGTCAAAGACCAGACCACTTTTTGCGATTCGGCACTGCGTCGCTTTAACTGACAATTGCGTGGTCGTGCGACGTGGCTCCCAAACAAAATTGATGTCCTTTTTTCCCCACAAATAGATCTTTCTTTTGGTGGTATTTGATCACCCCTGCGGTTTTTATTTTTTGCGCTATAAACAAAAATAGAGCGTAAATTTTGAAAAAAAACGCATTATTTTTTACTTTTTGTTATAATAAATATCCCCCAAAAATAGATAAAAAAAACATTTTTTTCCCTCAGTTTAGGCCGATACGTATTCTTCTACATATTTTTGGTAAAAAAAAAACGCAATAAGCGATTATTGATTGGTTTGCGCAAAAGTTATAGCGTTTACAAAATAGGGATAGTTTTATAGCATTTTTATTAATAATTTTTTATTATTATTTTTTTTACTAGTAATGGCGGCGATCAGCGATTTTTATTGTGACTGCGACATTGTGGGGGACCCATCGGACATTTTTGACACATTTTTGGGACCATTGTCATTTATACAGTAATCACTGCTATATAAATGCAGTGATTCCTGTGTAAATGACACTGGCAGTGAAGGGGTTAACCAGTGGGTGGCAGTGTAGGGGTTAAGTGTTCCTAGGGGTGTGTTACTAACTGTGGGGGGGTTGGGCTTTCATTTAGTGAACACTGATCTCTGCTCCAATCACATGGAGCAGAGATCAGCGTCACTAGTTGCTAGGCAGAATGAAGAAATGCTGTTTACAACGGCATTTCTTCATTTGGCCGCTCCGTGAGACGATCGCGGGGATGCCCGCGGCGATCGAGTCCGCGGGTCCTGCGACCGGACTCACGGGGGTCCCGACCAGCGCGTGCCATTCTGTCGACGTACATCGTCGTGCGCTGGTCGGCAAGTGGTTAAAACAGGCACATCCAAGTATGCAGGCATCCGGGGCAAAGCTGTCCACATGGATCATCCTCCTCACAGCCATCAACGTTGTCCCTTCCACGCTGCGCTCCACGCACGGTTCGAGCCACGCTTTCAGATCGCTCTACTGCAGGGTAGTCTTCCCGGTCATGATTGCAGACTGACAGCGGTGAGAGCCAGCGGTGAGGAGGGATGGTCTATGTGGATAGCTTTACCCCAGATGCCTCTTAATCATCAACCATGTGAGTTAGTAAATGTTGTACTTTAACTAAATGTAACCATATTGCTACACTTAGAGGCGCCTCTCTTCTCTTTTATACTCTGGAGCTCCTGCTGGATTTTGCTTCTAATCCCCTTGTGGAGGCTTCCATTTGTGGATGAACATTTTATGGATACACAACCTGGTTACATTGCTATAATCTTTTTAGATGAACTCTAAACTGAAGGATTTACGAATAAATGGCTGTGGAACAAATCATTTGAGTTTCAGTTATTTCTTATGGGGAAATTCACTTTGATATACAAGTGTTTTGGATTACAAGCATGTTTCCGGGAACGAATTATGCTCGCAATCCAAGGTTTTACTATCTATATAGATATGTAGATATATAGATAAAGATAGATCTATATCTATACAGTATCTGATTAAAGTAAGTACACCCCTCACATTTTTGAAAATATTTTATTATATCTTTCCATGCGACAACACTGAAGAAATGACACTTTTGCTACAATGTAAAGTAGTGAGTGTACAGCTTGTATAACAGTGTAAATTTGCTGTCCTCTCAAAATACCTCAACACACAACCATAAGGGCCGGTTCACACAGCGATGCGCGGCGAGGCGTCTCCGACTTGCCTCGCCGCGACCTGCACGGACCTCAGCGGCGACTTGCAGAGGACTTCTGTATAGAAGTCAATGCAAGTCGCCCCCGAAGTCGCCCCAAAGTAGTACAGGAACCTTTTTTCTGAGTCGGAGCGACTCGAGTCGCTCCTCTCAGAACGGTTCCATTGTACAGAATGGGGGCGACTTGCGGGAGCGAGGCGAGGCGAGCCGTGTCGCCTCGCCTCGCGTCGCAGTGTGAACCGGCCCTTAATGTCTAAACCCCTGACAACAAAAGCGAGTACACCCCTAAGTGAAAATGTCCAAATTAGGCCCAATTAGTCATTTTCCCTCCCGGATGTCATGTGACTTGTTAGGTTACATGGTCTCAGGTGTGAATGGGGAGCAGGTGTGTTAAATTTGGTGTTATTGCTCTCACTCTCCCATGCTGGTCACTGGAAGTTCAACATGGCACCTCATGGCAAAGAACTCTTTGAGGATCTGAAAAAAAGAATTGTTGCTCTACATAAAGATGGCCTAGGCCAGGGATATGCAATTAGCGGACCTCCAGCTGTTGCAGAACTAAAAGTCCCATGAGGCATAGCAAGACTCTGACAGCCACAAGCATAACACCCAGAGGCAGAGGCATGATGGGACTTGTAGTTTTGCAACAGCTGGAGGTCCGCTAATTGCAGATCCCTGGCCTAGGCTATAAGAAGATTGGCAAGACCCTGAAACTGAGCTGCAGCACGGTGGCCAAGACCATACAGCAGTTTAACAGGACATGTTCCACTCAGACCAGGCACCGCTATGGTCATTCAAAGAATTTGAGTGCACATGCTCAGCGTCATATCCAGAGGTTGTCTTTGGAAAATAGACATATGAGTGTTGCCAGCATTGCTGCAGAGGTTGAAAGGGTGGGGGGGTCAGCCTGTCAGTGCCCAGACCATACACCGCACACTGCATCGAATTGGTCTGCGTGGCTGTTGTCCCAGAAGGAAGCCTCTTCTAAATATGCTGCACAAGAAAGCCTGCAAACAGTTTGCTGAAGACAAGTAGACTAAGGAGATGGATTACTGGAACCATGTCCTGTGGTCTGATGAGACCAAGATAAACGTATTTGGTTCAGATGTTATCAAGTGTGTGGCGGCAACCAGGTGAGGAGTACAAAGACAAGTGCAAGAGCCCCTCCCTTCATAGACTGGACCGCAGGGCAGTATTCCAACATAACGACCCCAAATACACCTCCAAGATGATCACAGCCTTGCTAAAAAAAAAAAAGCTGAGGGTAAAGGTGATGGAATGCCCAGCATCTGTGGGGCATCCTCAAACCAAAGGTGGAGGTGCGTAAGGTCTCTAACATCAACCAGCTCTGTGATGTCATCATGGACAAGTGGAAGAGGACTCCAGTGGTGACCTGTGAAGCTCTGGTGACCTCCATGCCCAAGAGGATTAAGGCCGTGCTGGAAAATAATGGTGGCCACACAAAATATTGACACTTTGAGCCCAGTTTGGACATACTCACTTTTGTTGTTAGCGGTTTAGACATTATTGGCTGTGTTGAGTTATTTTGAGGGGACAGCTAATTTACATTAACTAATTTATACGAGCTTTACACTCACTACTTTACATTGTAGCAAAGTTTAATTTCTTCAGTGTTGTCACATGAAAAGATATAATAAAATGTTTATGAAAATGTGAGGGGTGTACTCACTTTTGTGAGATACTGCATATATATATATATATATATATATATATATATATATATATATATATATATATATATATATATATATATATATATATAAATAATATATGGCTTTCCTTTTTTTTAATGATGCTGGGATCTGTGAGGCGGGACTTGGGAGGTTTGGACTCTTTCTGTAGGTGTGACCTGGCAGGATTGAATGCCAATTAGGATGTATTCATTCCCACCCACCATCAGAACTGTGACGGTAGTTACATAATTTGCAGACTACAGAGGGGCGTGTTCTAGGCTAGGGGTGAAGCAGGAAGTGTCTGGAAGTTCCAGACTATACAGAATGTCACATGATACAAAGCCAACACTAAAGCTAGAAAATCTGCGGCCAACAGAGCAACATGGTACATACGGTATGGTCTATGCTGGGACTGATCACTCCATTCAGTTCTAGTGAAAAGAAAGTTGGAGTTTAGCCTTGAGGCTGGGTTCACATTGCTGCAGCTAGGAGAACCGGATGTGATTCGCACCGCACTGCAGTGCAAATCACATCCGATCTCTGTGCGATGTGAGTTCCGCCATACAGATAGTATGGCTGAATTCGCATCGCACCCGCCGCAAACTCGCACAGGACCCTTTTTTTGGTCCGCAGCAGAATCGGATCGCATGGGTGTTCACACCATGCGATCCGATTCCTGTCCGAGTTTGCAGATCGCACTGCGATATGCGAACTGATCTGGGGGTGTCATTAACGTTCCACTGACACTCCCAGCAGTTCGCATAGGGCAATGTGAACTGCCGCCGCAGGAATGCGATGCGGGAACCCGCCGCGGATTTGCGGCGTTCCCGCATCGCTGCAATGTGAACCCAGCCTTAAGCATGCCCTTTTTCCCTTTGTCTGAGGATGCCCTCAGGCTCCATGCACACTGAGGCTGGGTTCACACTGCAGCGATGCGGGAACGCAGAGAATCCGCGGCGGGTTCTCGCATTGCATGCCTCCCAGCGGCAGTTCACACTGCCCTATGCAAACTGCTGGGAGTGTCAGTGAAACGTTAATGACACCCCCAGATCAGTCCGCATATCGCAGTGCGATCTGTAAACTCGGACAGGAATCGGATCACATGGTGTGAACACCCATGCGATCCGATTCTGCTGCAGACCAAAAAAAGGGTCCTGTGCGAGTTTGGGGCAGGTGCGATGCGAATTCAGCCATACTATCTGTATGGCTGAACTCGCATCGCACAGAGATCGGATGTGATTTGCACTGCAGTGCGGTGCGAATCACATCCGGTTCTTGTACACCGCAGCAGTGTGAACCCAGCCTGAAGCTCAAAAAAGCTTTTTCTGGACGCCAGATTGCTGGCAGAAAACGCTGGTTGAAAAACGTGCTTTTAACAGCGTTTTGTACTAGCGTTTATGAGCGTTTATGGGCGTTTTCAATAAAAATACACAGAGGACGCTCCAAAAATCCCACGGTGCATTCCAAACTCCCACAATGCATTGAAAAAATAGAATGCCGAACACTAATTAACGCGTGTTTATGAGCGTTTGTCGTTTTTTTTTGGCGGTGAAAAACGGCACTTTGAACGCGAATTTCTGGCGTTCAGAAAAAAGCCCATAAACTCCACTGCTCATTAAAGCTAAAAAACTTCCATGTGTGCATGGACACATAGGCTAACATAGAGTGGAGTTTATGGGCTTTAAAAAAAAAAAAATGCCCAAACTCCAATAAACTGCAGTTTATGAGCTCCAGTGTGCATGGAACCTAATGCCGCGTACAGAATTCTGTCAAGAAAAAGACCGATGAGAGCTTTTCATTGGAAAATGCGACCGTGTGTACGCTCCATCGGAATTTAGCTGTCCGAATTTCCGCCAGCCAAAAATTGATAGCATGTTCTCAATTTTCCCGGCGGAAAAACCTTCTATCGGTAATTCCGATCGTGTGTATGCAATTCCGACACACGCCAAAAATCACGCATGCTCAGATTCAACTACGAGACGGAAGCTATTGAACTTCCTTTTTCTAGTCACGTGGTACGCGTTGTACGTCACCGCGTTCTAAATGATCGGAGTTTGATGTGAACGTGTGTAGGCAAGACAGCTTGAGCCGAATTCCGTCGGAAAAACCATCAGAGCTTTATCCGACGAGAATTCCGATCGTGTGTTACGCGGCATAAGAAGTCTACAATAACTGGGGAATGGCCGCCACACACACACTACTGCAACCACATCGCCTGCATACTCATTCCCGGGTCACAGACTCACTTAAGCCCCATACACACTATCAGATCATCTGCTGAGTTTTTCCTTCAGATTTACCAAAACCATATAATATGAGGACAAACCTTAGGAGTTTCAATGTGTATGCAATCAGGCAGGGCCTTCTACTACATGGTTTTGGTAAATCTGAAGGAAAAACTCAGCAGATAATCTGATAGTGTGTATGGGGCTTAAGTAGTGAAGCATGATGTTCTCAGAAAAGGGGAATCATTGCCACAGTTTTCTCTTTCTTTGACAGTTCCCCTTTAACAAAATATACAAATTGGTTATTTCGGCACAAGCCAGTCATCTCAGGCAAAAAAAAACGTTTTTGTTTTCTGAATTCCAGCCCGATTCTATCATTTCAACAACTGCCACCATAAGCTTCAAAAGTTTAAGCGGTAGACAATCCGAGAACATGGTATCATATATCTCCGTCCAATGCCAGAAAAGTCGTGTTTTAGTTTTAGAGGAAGCGAATAGCGTGATCTGCGGAGATTAGCGCAGTATTCCTGTCTGGCTCGAAACAGGCAGAAGTGGGAGTTTTGGGTCTTTTAATGGCCCAGCTGTCATCCTGCCGATTTTTCACGACGCGTTTTAATTCTGAAGCTCTTTTTTTTCTGGTATAATTCACTTTTAATCCTATCCTTCACACATGTGACTTGGACGGAAACCAAATGTTCCCGCAGGCCTCGCAGACGCGTGACGGTGTCGCGGCTGCCCCCTCCGGAAACACAAAACTTTACTTTTAGGTATAAAGTGAATTCCAAGAACTTCACCGTTCAGGAACTGAATTTTACTCTGCAAAATCCATTATTTGCACAGGCGACTAAGTTAGCCACTGGCAGTTAAATCTCATCTCCCGGATCTCGGCTTTCTGGTATACCACTGTGCTTTTCCCCAATTACAGTTGATATGCTTTATTCATTTTCCATTTACAAGCTTCAATCGCTCAAAAAATAAAATAAAAAAAGCATTTACTAATGGCGTCATCAAATAGCGTCTGATAATCTCGCTGTATAAGGATGCCAGAAGGGGGCAGGCATGTACTGGTCATCGAGACTACTGGGAGTTTTCCGGTGGCCCGATGGCTCAGTGGGCCAGTTTCAGTGACAGCCACTGACGTTGCTAGGGGGTGGCTTTTGGGGCTATAGCCCTGAATCTGGGGCCCATAGCCCCCCCCCCCCGATTTCCAGGGTTCCCCAACCACAGGGCTACAGCCCACTAACGGGCCGTGGCCTCTCTGCAGCCATGAGGCGGGCAGCACAGGAAAGCCAGGACATCATCTCTCACCGCCCGCCCTACATCACCGCCATTCCGCTCTCACTGTGCAGTACATCATCTCGCACTGCCCGCCCTCTCTCTGGTGACCCTGATGTAAGAAAGGGGGCTCTCTGGTGACCCTGAAGAAAGGGCTCTCTGGGGACCCTGATGTAAGGGGGAGGCTCCCTGGGGACCCTGATGCAAGGCTAGGGTTATCTGGTGACCCTGATGTAAGTTGTGGCTCTCTGGTGACCCTGATGTAAGAAGGGGCTCTCTGGGGACCTTGATGTAAGGGGGAGGCTCCCTGGGAACCCTTATGCAAGGGGGAGGCTCCCTGGGGACCCTGATGCAAGGGGGAGGCTCCCTGGGGACCCTGATGCAAGGGGGAGGTTCCCTGGGGACCCTGATGCAAGGGGGAGGCTCCCTGGGGACCCTGATGCAAGGGGGAGGCTCCCTGGGGACCCTGATGCAAGGCTAGGGCTCTCTGGGGACTCTGATGTAAGGGGGGTTCTCTGGTGACCCTGATGTAAGTTGGGGGACCCTGAAACAAAAAAGCCATTTATACTTACAGTGGAATGTATTTACTTATTTTTTTTGCGCAATTGCGTATAGTTTTTATACTGTTTTTGTGCGCGTTTGCAAAATTAAAGTGGGCTGGTCTGGATGAAGTCCAGGGCCAATTTTTTGTCCCAGTCCAGCCCTGGAAGGGGGGTCATCCATGTCAGGAGGAAGGAATGCCGTCTCAAATAAAAAAAAAACGACACAAAGGCACTGAAGGGACCAATCTCTGTGCTTGGCATAGACCTGGCTCGGTTGTAGAAAACATTTACTTGTTCTCAGAGTCAGCCACATCACACATGGCGTGTAGACCGGCGGCAGTGGAAATCTCCTCCTTCCTGAACTTTCAGCACTGGAGAAACTGTGCAGTTTATCACCGTGGTATACAGATCAGTCAAAAAGGTGTATAGTGGCAGTATTTTAATGTAAAAAGAAGATTTATAAGCTGTGGGTACTCTGGGGGCCCGGGGGTGGGGGGGGGATAGGCGCACTCTGGGGGGGGGGGTTCAGTGGAAGGCGCATTAACTATTTCCATATTACTGGGTTTAGTAACACTTTTAATATTTCCTCTTCTTGAGCAGAAAGCCTACCCCATTTTGCTTTTTTATTGGAGAAAGAGACAAGGAGAAAGGCGCCTCTGGGTGTAGAAGTAAAACAATTTATTCACAATTATTCACATGTACAGGCAACTCACATATGTGAAGTCATCAGTAAGCGTGTGCATTTAAAATAACCCATCGTGGGGGGTAGTCATCAGGTCCGTCAGGGCTCTTCCTGCTTACTGGGGCGCTTGGCTGTTCGTTGTGGACACCGCAAGATGGTAAAGCCGGCCGCGGTGGATCAAAAACTCAAAATGAGGCTTGGGGTCGCAGTTGCGCAGGCAAGGAGAGATGACGTCAATGGTAAGCGGCGCGTTTCTCAAGCGTACGAGCTGAGAGCCGCGATGACGTGGCGGCCCCGCTCCTTCTTCAAGCTTGAAGAGCCCTGATGGACCTGATGACTACCCCCCACGATGGGTTATTTTAAATGCACACGCTTACTGATGACTTCACAAATGTGAGTTGCCTGTACATGTGAATTGTGAATAAATTGTTTTACTTCTACACCCAGAGGCGCCTTTCTCCTTGTATCTTTCTCGGAATTCTTGGAACTTGGTTTCAGTTCCCCTTTGAAGGCAGCCCTGAATGTGGATCCCTTGCCATCATCCCTCCTTCCGTTTTAAGTCTTTGGACTCTTAGCCCTTGTACACACGGTCGGAGAATCCGTCGGAATGTGTCCTATCGGACCGTTTTGTCGGATATTCCGACTGTGTGTGGTATGCATTGGACTGTTTCCGTCGGAATATCCGTCGGACCAAATTTTCCTACTTGCTGGAAATATTTTCCGACCAACTGGTCCGATAGGACATACTCCGATCATGTGTAGAGAATTCCGATCGGACAAAGTGCCACGCATGCTCAGATCAAATTCCTACATCAAAGCTATTGGCTACTAGCCTGAATGTAGTCCCGTCGTAACGAAATTACGTCATCACGTTCTGAAAGATCGGATTTTTCGACAACTTTGTCCGACCGTGTGTATGCAACAGTTTCGGACAAGATCCGACGGACAAAATCCGACGGATTTGGTTGTCGGAATCTCCGACCGTGTGTACAGGGGCTTAGACCCCTTTCACACTGGGGCAATTTTCAGGCACTTTAACGTTAAAAAAAAGGCGACTGTAAAGCGCCTGAAAGAAGCTGCAACTGCAATCTCAATGTAAAAGCCCGAGTGCTTTCACACTGAGGCGCTGCGCTGGCAGGGTGTCAAAAAAAAGTCCTGCAAGCAGCTTCTTTGCAGAGCTTTTGGAGCGGTGAATACAACGCTCCTAAAGCGCCCCTTCCCATTGAAATCAATGGGAAGCGCCTGCAAAAAAACGCCTGAAAAGCGTCTGAAAAGCGCTTTTGGCAGCAGCGTTTTGTGGGAGCTTTTAACCCTTTATTTGGCCACTAGCAGGGGTTAAAAGCGCCCCAATAGCGCTTGAAAAATGCTGGTAAAGGGCTGCTAGTTCAAGCGGCGCTTTACGAGCGTTTTTCGTGCGCTGACATTGTGAAAGGGCTCTTAAAGCACTCGGGCTTCCACATTGGGATTGCAGATGAGGCTTCTTTCAGGCACTTTTTTTTACCGCTAAAGCGCCTGAAATCGCCAGAAAAAAACGCCCCAGTGTGAAAGGGGTCTTATAATATTAACGTTTATTCTCTCTTTTTTAAACTGTTATGCTTTTTAATTTAATTTAAATTTTTATATAAATATTTTTTTAATGCTATGGGTTAAATATTGCTCCAGATCTTTGCGCTTTTACTTATATACTGCTTTTTTTATTGGAGGGTGAGACTTTTTTGGGTTGCAATTATTACCCGTGTCACAACCCCACCTCTTTACACATGCCTAGGCTCTGCCAGAACTCTAATACCATCTAAACATCTTTTATCTCTTCCCGATTGCAGAGACTACAGACAAAGGTTTGAGTGACTTACTCTTGTCCTCTGCTTTAGTTTTACTTCACTCAAAAACTGCAATTTGTTATGTATTGTACGCTGAAAAGACACCTTGATATCTTACCAATGTCGCTTCTACAGAGCTACAGAAAAGCTGCCACAATACAACACACAAGGCCAGCGTGTCCTAATTGTATGGGATTGATGCTGTAAGCACACCGGTCTGACATTTTTCTCCTTGATGTTCTACCATCACTTTGCCATTGTTTTCCATTTGCCTGCACTAAATGTGTCTAGTGCTACCCCCGCAGGAGTGGCTGATATTAACTGGTTCAGTACAGAGGCAGTCAAGTCACTCAACCAACAGTCCATCAGTCATTCCGGTGTTCTGGCATATTCAGTCCGGTCATCATATAGTGTCCGCCCCGTACTGCGCATGTGCAGTACGGGGCAGGCGAAGCTTCGGAAAATCTCCGAAGATGAACGGCGCCTGCGCCGTGAGTGGAGGTGGTAGCCCCCCCCATCCAAGCGGACACAGGGTTGTAAAAATTAGAGGGCCCCTCGCGGGTGAGCTTCGGGCTCGGCCTCGCTGCGCTGGGCTCTTTTTATTCTAACTCTATGTCCACTTGGATGGTGGGGATAGAACCTGGACTCACGGCGCAGGCGCCGTTCATCCTCGGCTATTTTCGGAATCTGTGTGTGCTGTGTACTGCGCATGCGCAGTACACAGTGGACACTATCCGATGGGAGACCTTATATGATAGGACACCGGCTCCAATAAACAGTCTACGGGTTTGTCTTTTTAGTATTTATTGCTCTAAATAACTTTGACAGGAGAGGGGTAAGGGTGGTATGGATTACTCCAAGGCAGGGCCCGGGACAATGGGTGGGCATGGGGGACGGCTGCCCTGGGCACTGTAGTATCATGTGACCTGCAGGGGGCACCACAAGGAGATTGAGGGTGAGGGGATCTGTGTTAGTTAGAAGGGGATATTTTGAGGGATGGCACAGGGTATTATTCTAAGAGGGGAAATTGAGGGGGGGGGGGGTGCTAAGAGTGGTGATTTAGGTGGATTCATGTGGGGGGGGGGAAGATTTGAGCTACAAGAGAGGATTTGGGGGGAAATGGGAAATTGTGCTGGGAGGAGGATATTTGAAGTGGGGGGGGGGAAGATGTGTACTAGAGGAAATTTTTAGGGGTGAGGAGTTTTTTTTGGTGTGGGCATTTATGAGGGGGGGGGGTGGGGGGATTTAGGGCATGGGGTGGGGCAAAGATTTGTGCTGAGAGTGGAAATTTCAGCAGGGGGGCAGATTTGTGCTGGGAGGAGGGGAAATTTGAGCTTAGGGTAAGCATGCAGATTTGTGCTGTTTTTGTGGGGGGATTTTTGCTGATACAAAATGCTCATGTATCGGGGGGGGGGGGGGGGGGGGGCTCAGTTTGGCATGTTTGCCCTGAGCTCTAGATGACCTTGTCCCGGCACTGCTCCAAGGACACTATCCTAGGCTTCTCTGAACAGTCTATGCCAAGGACAAAGGAGAATGGGCAGAACTAAATCCTTTGGTCTCAACGAGATCTAACACTGGCACTTATCACCCCAAAGATAAGACAACACACACTCTCACCAGGATCCCGAGTTGGGTATGTTGGGTATGTTACCGCCAACTTCCTCCCATCCACTCTGCTTATATGGAAGATTTATTTTTAGCGGGCCTGATCAGACCCGGAGGTAGGTGGGTAAAAAAAAAAAGACACAAGTCTGTTTACACCTGCCTGTCCATAGCAATGAATGGACACTCCAAAAACGGACAGGTGGACATGACTGGAACGCCCATCTGAAAGGGGCCTTAGACCCCTTTCACACTGGGGCGTTTTTCAGGCGCTTTAGCATAAAAAAAGCGCTTGAAAGAAGCCTCATCTGCAGTCCCAATGTGAAAGCCCATGTGCTTTAAGAGGACTTTCACAATGTCAGCGCCCGAAAAAAAGTTCGCTCATAAAGTGTCGCTTAAACTAGCAGCGCTTTACCAGCGTTTTTCGAGCGTTATTGGGGTGCTTTTAACCCCTGCTAGTGGCCAAATAAAGGGTTAAAAGCGCCCACAAAACGCTGCTGCCAATATCGCTTTTCAGGCATTTTACAGGTGCTTCCTATTGATTTCAATGGGAAGGGGAGCTTTAGGAACATTGTATTCACCGCTCCAAAAGCGATGCAAAGAAGCTGCTTGCGGAACTTGCGAAGTTGAACGGCGCCTGCGCCGTGAGTGGAGGTGGTGGCCCCACCATCCAAGCGGACATAGGGTTGTGAATATTAGAGGGCCCCTCTCGGGCGAGCTTTGCTCGCCACGCTTCGGGCTCGGTCTCGCTGTGCTCGGCTCTTTTATATTCCTACTCTATGTCCACTTGGATGGTGGGGATAGAACCTGGACTCACGGCGCAGGCGCCGTTCATCCTCGGCAATTTTCGGAATCTGTGTTGCTGTGTACTGAGCATGCGCAGTACACAGCGGACACTATCGGATGGGGGACCTTATATGACAAGACACCGGCGGCGGACAGGGCGGTCTCCACACACTGTGCAGGGACCGCCCTGTCAGCTCTCCGCTCTCCTCTACTGGGGATCGGATGAACATCATCCGCAGACACCCGCTGTACCATAGGAATGCATGTATGTCCATATTTCATCCGCAAACGGATGGATGAAATATGGACATACTGTCCGCATGTGTGAAAGGGGCCTAAAGTAGCAACACGTTGCATTGTGGGAGTTTAGATTTATTACTATTTGAGATCTATTCAGCTAGGACTTCAAATCTCTGTGCATGTTTCCGAGTCACGAGGATGAAAAGATTTTCTACAAATTCTTACAATATAAAATGAACACATTATAAACTCCCTGGGATAAGAAGCAGAGGAGCGCTAGCGAGGGGAAATAATGGAGGCCTTGTGTCGCTGTGGGGTAAATATGACAATTGTCAGTCAGTCACAATGCTGGGATTGTCTGGGTTGCCGTCACGTGCGGCCCGAGATGTGGAGGTCTGCAGAAGAGGCTGGGGCGTCCCAGCTTAGCGATCTTAGTGAAATCGGATCGCGCTGATGTATGGCAGACCTCCCAAGGAGGCCACCGAGTCCTGGGAAAGGGCTCCGTCCGGCCGTTTCCTGCTTACATAATCTGATCCCTGCTAGGTTATAGCAAAAGCTTCTGGAATACGAAGGCCTTGCTATTCCGTCAAGCTGCCAAACGTATTGAATTATACAGCACGTGCCCCATAAACCGGCCTCATTCATAGCAATACCAAAAAAAAATATTAAAAATTCAAGAAAATCTGTGTTAGCCAATTCGATTTCTGCTGTCATCATTCAGCATCTCCTAAAATGTACAAGAGGAAGAGGATCATCATCATCATCAAAGCTGAACTCCACTCAAACCATAAAATAATTGAATGTATTTTCATACATACAGATAGTAAAAGTACCTAAATCTGGATTTATATTGGCTTGCTGTCATGCACAGCGGCACTCAGACTCGTAGAGGGCGGGGCATGACTATGAATAAATCGGAGTGATGACATATCAGTGTCAGTTATCCTTCACGTCCAATCAGCAAGTTGTGGGCAGGGAAGCGACCCCACCATCTATGAAATTCATAGCCCTTGTACACACAGTCGGACGTTCCAACGGAAAATGTCCGATCGGACCGTGTTGTTGGATAATCCGACCGTGTGTGTGGTCTCCATCGGACTGTTTCCGTCGGAATATCCGACGGACAAAGTTTTAGAGCTGGGCTATAAAACTTTCCGACAACGCGATCCGATCGGACTTTGTCCGATTGTGTGTAGAGAATTCCGATCGGACAAAGTGCCACGCATGCTCAGATCAAATTCCTAGACCAAAGTTATTGGCTACTAGCCTGAACGTAGTCCCGTCGTAACGAAATAACGTCATCACGTTACGTACGATCGGATTTTCCGACAACTTTGTCCGACCGTGTGTATGCAACACAAGTTTCGGACAAAATCCGTTAGACAAAATCGGACGGATTTTGTTGTCGGAATGTCTGACCCGTGTGTACAAGGGCTTAGAGAGTGTAATAGAGTCTAGTTAGAAATCTGCCGTATGGCATCAGACAAATGAGGTGTATATAAATCTGATGCAGAATTGTCTGTGACACAATACGTACAATTTACTCCAACGTGGAAGAGGTCTTATTTGCCTCAACTTTTATTATTACCAGTATGGTGCTAAACTTTCTCAATCAACATTAACTGTTTTTAATCCTTATGCTCTAGGATCCCTAAATAGATAAAGTATATTATATTTACTTGATTTATTTTTATTTTTTATTTTTTTTACATGCCTTCAGTTGCTTCCTGGTTTCTGGCCTAGGCCAAAATAATGTCATACATCCCAGGATGACTCCTTCACCGCTCCAAAGAAGCTGCTGGCAGGACTTTTCCTGACCTCCTGCCAGCGCACCGCTCCAGCTCCAGTATGAAAGCCTTCGGGGGGCTTTCACACTGGGGACAATGGAGCAGCAGTTTGAGGGCGGATTGCAGACGCTATTTCTAGCGCTATAGCGCCTGCAAAACGCCCTCGGTGTGAAAGGGGTCTAATTGTAACAGAGGAAGTGTTGTCTGGCTGTGTTGTCTGGCAGAGGAAAGTGAATCACAAAAGCAGCCAAACAAAATGACAAATCCTTAAAGAGTAACTCCACTTCCGTGGGAAAAAAATGGCAAAATTGCTACACAAGTCATACTGAAACAGAATGTTATTAAAAATCAACATTCCCTTTCAATCTGCAGCTCTGTAATTTTCCATAAAATGCAACCTGGATGTGGCAATATGGTAACAAGAAGGTGTTCTGTACACAGATGCTGTACCCGACACCCCCAGAAATGTCATTTCCTGCTGTACCGGACACCCCCAGAAATGTCATTTCCTGCTGTACCCGACACCCCCAGAAATGTCATTTCCTGCTGTACCCGACACCCCCAGAAATGTCATTTCCTGCTGTACCCGACACACCCAGAAATGTCATTTCCTGCTGTACCCGACACCCCCAGAAATGTCATTTCCTGCTGTACCGGACACCCCCAGAAATGTCATTTCCTGCTGTACCGGACACCCCCAGAAATGTCATTTCCTGCTGTACCCGACACCCCCAGAAATGTCATTTCCTGCTGTACCCGACACCCCCAGAAATGTCATTTCCTGCTGTACCCGACACACCCAGAAATGTCATTTCCTGCTGTACCCGACACCCCCAGAAATGTCATTTCCTGCTGTACCCGACACCCCCAGAAATGTCATTTCCTGCTGTACCCGACACCCCCAGAAATGTCATTTCCTGCTGTACCCGACACACCCAGAAATGTAATTTCCTGCTGTACTGGATACCCCCAGAAATGTCATTTCCTGCTGTACTGGATACCCCCAGAAATGTCATTTCCTGCTGTACCCGACACCCCCAGAAATGTCATTTCCTGCTGTACCCGACACCCCCAGAAATGTCATTTCCTGCTGTACCCAACACCCCCAGAAATGTCATTTCCTGCTGTACCGGACACCCCCAGAAATGTCATTTCCTGCTGTACCCGACACCCCCAGAAATGTCATTTCCTGCTGTACCGGACACCCCCAGAAATGTCATTTCCTGCTGTACCCGACACCCCCAGAAATGTCATTTCCTGCTGTACCCAACACCCCCAGAAATGTCATTTCCTGCTGTACCCGACACCCCCAGAAATGTCATTTCCTGCTGTACCCAACACCCCCAGAAATGTCATTTCCTGCTGTACCCGACACCCCCAGAAATGCGATTTCCTGCTGTACCGGACACCCCCAGAAATGTCATTTCCTGCTGTACCGGACACCCCCAGAAATGTCATTTCCTGCTGTACCCGACACCCCCAGAAATGTCATTTCCTGCTGTACTGGACACCCCCAGAAATGTCATTTCCTGCTGTACCGGACACCCCCAGAAATGTCATTTCCTGCTGTACCCGACACCCCCAGAAATGTCATTTCCTGCTGTACTGGACACCCCCAGAAATGTCATTTCCTGCTTGTGTGATTGGCTTACTGGTTTTCCAAGAAGTCTGCACTAAGCTACAAGATCGGATTTTTGGCACCCCCTGCAGCAAATATTTCATTTTTGGAGAGATACTCCCAAAAGGAAATCAAGTGTGCCACTTTCCTCATTATAGCCCTGCAAGTGCAGCAGCTGACTGATAATTATAAAGTCACTTCCATTCACATTCACTTTGCACATGGACACAAATTTCTTCAGAATAACAAAATGTAGAAATTTGCAACAAAGTTTGTTAAAATATTTGCAATGTACATAGATCACCCAGATGAGAATGTTTCTTTTTCCCCAACAAAAGTGGAGTTACTCTTTAAGCAGATGAAACAGTAGAGCTTTAACATCTCCCTGTAGTTCATGTGACTGGTGATAAAAAGGCAATAGAAGGGTGTGCTGTACAAATGCCCTATGTATGGGAGACGTTCACACAGAAAGGCGCGTGTCACCACATGACCCCCTGACTGGCACGGGATGGACGATGGGCATCTTATGTTACCAAAAGGAACTTCCACAGCGTGGGAGATAAATGTGTGCCCCCCCCCCCCACCCCCCCACACTAATTACTGTGGGACAGAAGCTGAATTATGTGCTAAAAAGGCAATGAATCCTTCCCTTAATCTGCTCTAACAGCTGTTGTGTCTTCTGCAATGACAACATTGTGTCAATAGACAGATAATAGAGAGATTTATGTCACCAGCCAGCCGGGTCCAATATCAGCACAAGCCCCCTTCCTTTGGCTGAGGGGGGGGGGAAAAAAAATGTAAGCTAGGGAAACTTCACTTGTTATTGTTATCTGTCAGATTCCAGCACATCACTTTTGGAAGTTTACTCTGCAGCTTTCTAATGGCCTGATTGTAATTTAATTACACAGTCTTGAAGGATTTACTTGCTGCAGACTCTCTGAAGTAAAGGGTCGCTCTGCTATTGGCTACCATTCCCCCCCCCCCCTGTCTTGTAGAATCCTACTCAACGGTTTTATTTCTTTGACTTAATGGTATCCAAACGCAACAAAAATGTCACATATTGCAGATTGTCACTTCTTAGATGTGGTGGCTGCATCATTTTTCTTTTTTACACTTTTTTTTTAAAACTTTTTTCACCTGGTGATCTTGTTAGTTGTATACTTCCTATCCTAAGGTGACAACGCTTAAAGTGGTTGTAAAAGCTAAAGGTTTTTTTTTTTTTACCTTAAAGCGATTGTAAAATCTCTTTTTTTTTAAAAATAATAAACATATATACTTACCTCCTTTGTGCAGTGGATTTGGACAGGGCAGCCCAGATCCTCCTCTTCTCGGGTCCCTCTTCGCTGCTTCTGTCCTCTCCCTCCTGTTGAGTGCCCCCACAGCAAGCAGCTTACTATGGGGGCACCCAAGCCAAGCTGCAGCTCTGTGTGTCCATTCAGACAAGAAGCTGCCATTTGGCCCCACCCCCCCTCTCTCCTGATTGGCTCACTGAATTTGATTGCCAGCAGCAGGAGCCAATGGTGCAGCTGCTGTATCTGAGCCAATCAAGCGGGAGAGACTTGGACAGGCGAGGGGCTCGTGGACTTCGCTGGAAAGAGATGGGGCTGTAACACACAGAAGGCTTTTTATCTTAAAGAGGAAGTAAACCCTGATGGGTGTTACTTCCTCTATGATTCCCTGCAAAAAAAGCATAATGGACTACTATGCATCACATCGCATCCATTATGTGTCACTTACCTGACACAGGAGCCAGCGAAGTCATCGCTATCCCCTTGTGTACGGAGCATCCATCATCTTGGTGGGTCTCGCTGTTCCGGCGCTGTCATTCGACGGAGCCGCGATGACGTCGCGCATGCGCACGGGAGCTGCCACTCGCGGCACATCGCCGTTGACAGCGGCGCGCTCAGTGCGCCTGGGCGCCGCTGTCTACGGCGCATGTCTTTTGGCAAATATCTCCTAAACCGTGTAGGTTTAGGAGATATTTCTTGGACCTACAGGTAAGCCTTAATCTAGGCTTACCTGTAGATCAAAGTGGTTTGTAAGGGTTTACAACCACTTTAATGCATAGAAGATAAAAAAAAAAAAAAACCTTCTGCCTTTACAACCCTTTTAATGCATTCTATGCCTTCATATTCCATGCTGCAGAATCCCTCCAGCCTCCCCCTCATATTTACTTGAACCCCATCTCAATCAGGTGATGTGCACAAGAGCAATTGGTTCCCACTGCTGTCAATCAAACTCTGTATTGAGGGAGCAGAGGGCGGGGCCAAGCTGTCAATATATGCAGACAGGGCAGCAATGGAGCAAAACTGCACAAGGGCCCCATAGAAAGTGTCTTCCTATATGGCGGCTCTTACTGAAGAGGAGCAGCACCAGTGTGAGTCCCAACAAGAGAAGGATCAGGGCATTTTTATGCAAAACCACTGTACATAGCAGGCAAGTATAAAATGTTTTTAAAGCACTTTAAGCTGGCCATAGAAGGATTTTGTTTTTGATCAGCCAGTATATCAATATAAAAAAAAAAAAAATTCAAGGTGGTTGAAGGAATCCTCCACTCTGTGTATGGGAATTCTGACACTGGGAACACCCCTCCCCTGTCTGCATACACCGATCGAAACAAAACTTTCCAACATGCGCGTTCAAGAAAAGCTGATCAATAAACTCACTTCTCTCAGGCAAGAACGGCCATAGATGGATCGAAAATTTCACCAGTTCTTGCTAAACAAGCCAAGTTTGGATCCTTGTATGGCCAGCTTTACTCACTGTACCGTATCTATAGAGCAGCAGTGGGCTACAGACCTCCTCCCCCTCTTGTCTTCTCCATACTATAGAGGGAGTTTTTCTGTAGTATGAGTGCAGAACAGGCAGCGAGCAAAGTAATATTTTAGCTTAGACTTCTGGTTGGATCAATAGGCATTTTATTAGGGCTGAAACAACTAATCGATTATGAAATGAATCAATTACTATTTTCATAATCGATTAATTGGCCAGTAACATAATGGGGGTTAAAAAAAAACTAAAATTAGCCCTTTATAGTACAGAAAGAGGAAATACTCGCTACTGTAAATATTACTTTCACAGTTCTACAGTAAAAAAATGAAACCCTTAAAGAAGTGATTATCTGCTTTTTTTTTTTTAACTATAAAGGGCTCATTTTAGTCTTTTTAACCCCATTATGTTACTAAATGTCTGGTTCACATCTATATGTTTATTGGTTCTTTTTGTAGAAACGCACTACAGTTAATTTACATGATTTCCTATGGGACACGTTCACATCTGTGCTTTTTTTTTTTTTTCAGCCACTGCCTATTTGGAAAGGGTCGGGGACTTTCAAACGCAAAACGGTGCTTCTTTGGTTCAATATACTTCAATGGAGATGCTGCAGAAAAGCATTAAATGTGTTTTTTGAAACAATTTGTGTTTTTTTTTTAATCTGCCCAAAAAAATACAAAAACACAAATTGCAGTAAAATCACGTGCGCAGAAATCAAAAACACACAGCAAAAAGCCACGGCAGAAACAGAGCAAAAGCAAACTGCGTAGGCGTGCACCGAGCCTTATGCTGGACACACAGATCAATTCTCAAGTAAGGCCGCGTACACACGCGGGGACTGTTCGCCCAACTTTGTCCGTCAAACAGTTTCGGCAAACAGTCCACTCAAAATTAGCATGGACGGACATGGCCACACACGACGTACGAACAGTTTGCTGAAACCGTGCGCAATGACGTGAACGGCCTGTACGACGGGACGAAAAATACGACGTCCTATACACTGCATTATAACTTTCGGCGTGAAAATCCTTTCTGAGCATGCGCGCAACTTTGTTTGACGAACAAGCCTACACACGCGGGGACTGTCCGCTGAAACAAGGTTTCAGCGGACAGTTTTTCGGAATTTCCGAAAAACCTTGTTCAGCGGACTGTTCGCTGAAACTGTCCGCTGAAAGCCCACACACGAGCGGACTGTCCGCTGAAACTTGGTTTCAGCGGACAGTTTCAGCGAACAGTCCCCGCGTGTGTACGCGGCCTGAGAATATTCAGACGAAAAATCGTTGTACGTTCGCTGAATGAAAGAATTTTGTTTGAAATTTTCACTTGTTTTTAACATTCCGTTTTTAAAATGAATGTCATTTCTGAACGAAAACCACAAACACGGTCTGAAAATTCATTTGAACTAGCAGTTTTCTATTATTTCCAAATTTTCCCGTCAATGTGGTTGAAAATGAATGTCAATTTGACCCATATTTATTTTTATTTTTTTAAGGTTATTAATCGATTAATTGAAACAATAATTGGCCAATTAATCGATTATGAAAATAATGGTCGCAGCCCTACATTTTATTTCACTTATTGAACAGATATAATAAAAAAGTTCCAATAGTAGATTAAACAGACCAAAAACAGAGTAAAAAAGAGAAGTCGAATGTTAGAGATTAAAGAGGAGCTCCAGTCGTTTTTGTGTCTATTAAAAGTCAGCAGCTACAAAAAGTGTAGCTGCTGACTTTTAATGAACACGCCCTCACCTGTCCCAGGATCCAGCGATGTGCTCACCCGAACCGTCGCTTCTCTCTCCTCTTCCCCGGCATTCCTGTGGGCATTCGGCTGTTATAGCTTGCAGCTTCAAAGCCGGGGTGCGCACTGCGCATGTGCATGCAGGGCCGTCTTTAATATTTATTGGACCCCGGGCAAAACTTTTCTTGGGCCCCCCCCCCCATGCAGTTTCGATCTCCACCTGCTCTGAGACATACAATAGCAGCTAGACTCAAAATCAGTTTACTGAATCAGATAAGGCAGCTATTGCGATTGGTTGCCAGAGGTTACAGTGTATCATTACCGCTCACTGACTGGTTGCCAAAGGTGCAGCACACACAACAGTGCACTGATTAGTTACTAGAGGTTACAGCACATGATTTCTGCTTGTTGATTGGTTGCTAGAGATTACTGTGGATATGATCTCAGTGGGGCATGATATACATATCAATGCCGCCAGCCGCCGCTATTTACATATGAATTCCGGTAATTTACGTGTAAACACGGGGTCTGCATGTAGGTCATCTGTACACAACAATAGGGCAGAGCTGAGCAGCTTTAGTTACAGCACTTCATACTGAGATATTGGTACACAGCACGGGACTAAAACCTCAAGGAACAAGGGAATTTAAACCAGGATAGTTGGCAAGTATGAGGCAGCTGCTTTGGGCCCCACAACAATGACAAGGCCCAGGGCAGCTGCCCCTTTTGCCCTGCCTTAAAAACGGCCCTGTGCGCATGCGAGAGACACACTGCGCCTGCTGAATGGTCGAGCAGTCCTTCGGGACCTGTGACGTGTCCCA
Organism: Lithobates pipiens; assembly: GCF_037356315.1. Lineage (NCBI taxonomy): Eukaryota > Metazoa > Chordata > Amphibia > Anura > Ranidae > Lithobates > Lithobates pipiens. The sequence continues at coordinate 9,326,434 of NW_027507696.1, forward strand.
GAAGAGTGGAGTGAGGGAGAGTGGACACCTGTCAAAACTAGGTACCCGCTCCCCCACCCCCAAAAATGACATGCCAAATGTAGCTTTTGGGTGGAGCTTCTCTTTAAATACACTATGTTCTCCCAAAGCCAGGCCGCTGAAAAACGATACACTCTCTATGTGACTTATTCCCCTAACTAGTTTTATTTCAGCATCTATTTGTCTGGCTGAACTTGACTTTCTGCCAGCCACTAAAGGGAGGCTCTACAACTCTGCCCAGGAAATTGAATTATAAAATATGGAACAGCAAACAGAAAATTATGAATTTTAAGCATGAAGTCAGACTTTTTCTCTAATACAATAATTTTCTATAACATCACACAGACACAGCATTAAACACGAGTCAGGAAAGATATGACTGCAGTCGAATGTGGTTTAATGTAATAAATTAATCTGTGCCAGATGCATAAAATTCTTCCAGGAAAACTCATCTCCGGCTTGTCTGTATTATTTTTTTTTTATATATATATCAAATATCCGCATCCTAATTTTACAGAAATAAGTTCCCGCATGTTAGCCTGACCCCCCGACGCACAGCGCAATTTAACTTTGCCTCACCAGAGACATTTTCCAGCAAACTTTCCGTGGCGAGGGGGCAGCGTTGCTCCTCCTGTGTGGCCCCAGCGATGGCCCAATCAGCCATTAAACAATTAACCTCAAGACTGATGTACCGTATGTGGCTGTGGGTGAAGATGACCAATCCCCCACCAACAAAAGCCGGGAATTATCTGCTGTGCTTTTATTTTTTTTCCGACAAACGTTTCGCCGCGACTCATCCAATTACGCCCCGCCGAATCTCTCTGCTGACCCCGAGTCCTGCGTTTTTATGGGGCAGCATAAGTAATATCGACTGCCTGAGTGCCGTAATCACCCGTCTGTCTTCGCGTGAACCCTGCGCTTAAAAGATCATTTTGTCCCCGCAATGCTAATAGAGTTTTCGCCTCATGCGGCTGACAGAAACAGATAGACCAAGGGTGACAGAAACGGCTGTTTTTTTTTTTTTGTGTTCTTAGAAAAAGGGAAAAAACAAAACAAAACAAAAAAGAAACGAACAATTTGTCCATCTTTGTTGCCTCTGCGCTCATCAGCCCCGGGGGGGATGAAGCCGTGCCATGGTCTCTTTTTTTTAATCTTGTAATATCCAATGTTCTCATCTGTGTCGTTATGTTACGAGGACAATCGGCGCAGCGAGACACCCGTTTCACAACGCGATCGATTGCAGGCAGAGGATCTTCTCATTTACAGCTTGCAGTAAAAAAAAAAAAAAAAGGAACATTTTCATCACGTACATATATTAAGGGAGAACTCCACATTTAACGCTATTTTCCACAATTCTCCTCCTCATCTGCGACAGCACGACGCGCTGCTGAGTTTCCACTGCATGTTACTTGGCAACGCAGATATTAAGGCCTCAAACACACGGACGTTTAAAAAAAAAAAAAAAGGGGCTGTAAAGCTAGTAACAACACCTGGGAAAAAAGCAGCGTTAAAAACGCGATTTTATTCGCGTTTTTTTGATTTGGTGTCAATTCGCGTTTAACAGCGTTTTTAAGTGTTAACGCTAAGGCACGTTTTTATTCTTAAAAAACATCCCTCTGCTATTTTCCACTCTCAAATTGCCCACATAAACATTTTTACAGGTTAAAAAACGCCGGTATAGCGTTAATGCACGTTTTTGAGATTTTTTCGGGCATCAGCGTCAAAACAGCTCTAGCGCTGGAGCCTCTGAAGGCGCTGCTCCTTGTTTTTGTTTTTTTGGAGCTTAAAAACGACCATGCCTGTTACAGCTCAAAAAAACGCCATGGTGTGTATGAGCCCATTGAATAACATGGAGTTGCCTTCTTAAAGCGAAGCTCCACCCTAAAGTGGCACTTCCGCTCATTGGAACCCTCCCCCCCCTCCGGCGCCACAATTGGCACCTTTCAGGGGGGAGGGGGGTGCAGGTACCTGTACAGTACAGGTATCTGCACCCACTTCCGGCATAGATATCCGCAGAATCTACGCTCCTTTCCGCAGAATCTACGCCCCTTTCCGCAGAATCTACGCCCCCCTTTCCGCAGAATCTACGCCCCTTTCCGCAGGTCCCCCGCTGTCTGCTGGGAAACACATGGATCCCAGAGACAGCGGGGACCATCCTTATTGCGCAGCGCGACTCGCGCACGCGCAGTAGGGAACCGGGAAATGAAGCCGCAAGGCTCCACTTCCTGATTCCCATAGCCAAGATGGCGGCGGCAGCACCCGAGAGACGATCGAGAGATCGGCTTCAGGTGCCGACATCGCGGGCGCGCTGGGCGGGTAAGTGTCTGATAATGTGTATCAGTGTCCTTATTTTAAAAGTCAGCAGCTGCAGTATTTGTAGCTGCTGGCTTTTAAAAAAAAAAAACGGCGGAACTCCCGCTTTAAGCAGCAAAAGAAAAAAAAAAGCTCAAAAAAGCTGCTGTAAAAACGTCCGTGTGTATGAGGCCTTAAGGCTGGGTTCACACTGCTGCGGTGATGAGATCGGATGTGATTCGCACCGCACTTCAGTGCAAATCACATGCGATCTCTGTGCGCTGCGAGTTCAGCCATACAGATAGTATGGGTGAATTCGCATCACATCCGGCCCAAACTCGCACGGGACCCCTTTTTTTTTGGTCCGCAGCAGAATCGGATCTCGCATGGGTGTTCACACCATGCGATCCGATTCCTCTCCGAGTTTGCAGATCGCACTGCGATATGCGAACTGATCTGGGGGTGTCATTAACGTTTCACTGACACTCCCAGCAGTTTCGCATAGGGCAGTGTGAACTGCCGCCGTGAGAGGCATGAGATGCGGGAACCCACAGCGGATTCGCAGCGTTTCCCGCATCGCAGCAGTGTGAACCCAGCCTGAATGTTAAAAGTTGATGTTATTTCTACATTGTTTCAGTTTGCTCCGCAGAGCTGTGGTATCGCCTCATTTGTGACAGATTCTCTTTAATCAGAAATGATTAAAAAAAATTGCGCTTGGCCATTGCTCACAGCAAAGATTGCGTTTCGAACCGCATGGCGTTTTTTTTTTTTTTTTTCCCTGAGGCCTCTAAGTATGTTGACATCCAATAACTTTATTGAGAGAACAAAGAAGATGTAGCGGGGTAAATCCTCCGCATTAGCAGGGATGACACACTGTATTTCAGGCACGTTCCGCAGACACAGCCTCACACACATAAATCTCCACCACTTAACCCAACTGACACCCAGAAGCCAGCGTGCGACCTTCCCCGACCTCCGGGAGGTTCCAATCTTTGGCCGTATCCATTGCATCCCCTCTCCACACATCAGCACTAGAGCTCCGCAATGAGTCTCAATGCCAGTGTACTTTATATATGTATTTGTATGGTTACTATGTGTGTGTGGATCACCGGGGGTTTGATTTAGTATGTATTTTACCTGCCATTATCAACAATAACCTTCTGTGGCGGAAGGTTACTGTTGATTGTGGAGATTTGTTTGTTAAAGCAAACCTAAAACCCAAAAAGAAAAAATGTCATGTATTTCAGCTTACCGGTCCCTAGACTAAGTTACTGCATTAGTTTTCTTTTGTCAGGCTTCTTTCCTTTATTTTTTACCTGGTAATCCTACAAATAACAGAATGTGAGTTAGGGACCCTAGATTGTAAAGCTCCTTGAGGGTAGGGACTGATGTGAATGTTCAATGTATATGTAAAGTGCTGCGTAAATTGACGGCGCTATACAAATACCTTAGACCCCTTTCACACCACACCGCCCATTGCGTCGGTGGTAAAACGCCGCTATTTTTAGCGGCGTTTTACCGCCGGATTTGCGGCGCATTTCGGGTGCTTTATCTCCCGCTAGCGGCCGCGAAAGGGTTAAAACCGCCGGCAATACGCCACAATAGCGGCGTTTTGCCGGCGGTATTACAGCGCTGCCCCATTGATTTCAATGGGGAGCAGCGGTGGAGGAGCGGTAAACACACCGCTCCTTCACCGCTCCAAAGAAGCTGCTGGCAGGACTTTTTTCTGACGTCCTGCCAGCACACCGCTGTAGTGTGAAAGCCCTCGGGGCTTTCACACTACAGACAATGGTGCAGCTTCTTTAGGGCGGATTGCAAACGCTATTTCTAGCGCTATAGCGCCTGCAAAACGCCCTGGTGTGAAAGGGATCTTAAAGTGGTTGTAAACCCTTACAAACCACTTTGACCTACAGGTAAGCCTAGATTAAGGCTTACCTGTAGGTCCAAGAAATATCTCCTAAACCTACACGGTTTAGGAGATATTTACCCGAAGACAGCGGCGCGCAGGCGCGCTAGGCAGGCCCGCGAGTGTCGTTTCCCATGCGCATGCGCGGGAGTGACGTCATCGCTGCTCCGGCGAATCACAGCGCCGGAGCAGCGAGACCCACCAAGAAGATGGACGCTCAGAACTACAGGGGACAGCGGTGACTTCGCTGGCTCCTGTGTCAGGTAAGTGACACATAATGGACTACTATGTGATGCGATGCGATGCATAGTAGTCCATTATACTTTACCTTTGCAGGGAATCAAAGAGGAAGTAACACCCATCAGGGTTTACTTCCTCTTTAACCACTTCGCACCCAGGCCAATTCTGACATTTCTCTCCTACATGCAAAATTCATAATTTTTTTGCTAGAAAATGACATAGAACCCCCAAACATTATATATGTTTTTTTTTTAGCAAAGGCCCTAGAGAATACAATGGCGGTCGTTGCAACTTTTTATCTCGCACGGTATTTACACAGCAAATTTTTTTCGAACGTTTCATGCTTTAAAAAAAAAAAAAAAAAAAGTTAGCCCAATTTTTTTTGCATAATGTGAAAGATGAAGACACGCTGAGGAAAAAAGATACCCAACATGTCACGCTTCAAAATTGCACACGCTCGTGGAATGGCACCAAAAAAAAAAAAATCCCCATAGGCGACGCTTTACATTTTTTTACTGGTTACATGTTTTGAGTTACAGAGGAGGTCTATGGCTAGAATTATTGCTCTCGCTCGAACGTTCGCGACGATACCTCACATGTGTGGTGTGAACACAGTTTTCATATGTGGGCGGGACTTACGTATGCGTTCGCTTCTGCGTACGAGCTCACGGGGACAGGGGCGCTTTAAATTTTTTATTTTTTTTTTATTGTTAATTTTACTTTTTTTTTGTTTTAGTTTAGATGTGAAAAGTTTAGTAGAGACATATCCCAACAGACTGAAGACTGTAATTAAAGCAAAATATGGTCCAACAAAATACCGACATGTGAGGGGGAGGGGGGGGTGATCCTTTTTCCAACTCAGGGATTCTGTTTTTTATTTTTTATTTTTTTCCTGACATGGTGTTGTTATATATTTCACTTGTATGTTATAAGCTGAACTAGTAAATACAGCTGGATAAAACAAAAACAGTGCCTGTCTTCATTTCAGGCTGCAAAGCAACAAAATGTGAATATTTTAAAGGGGGGGGGGGAGATTATTTCCTATGCCCACTGTACATACATTAATTGCAGGGCCATCTTTAATATTGATTGGACCCTGGGCAAAACTTTTCTTGGCCCCGCCCCCCCCCATGCATTTTTGCTCTCCACCTGCTCTGAGACATACAATAAATAGCAGCTAGGCTCAAAATCAGTTTACTGAATCAGATCGGGCAGCTATTGCAATTGGTTTCCAGAAGTTACAGTGTACCATTACCGCTCACTGACCGGTTGCTAGAGGTTACAGCACACATTACAGCTCACTGATTAGTTGCTAGAGGTTACAGCACATAATTTCTGCTTGTTAATTGGTTGCTAGAGATTACTGTGGATATGACCTCAGGGGGGGCATGATATACATATCCATGCCGCCGGGCACCCCCTATTTACATATAAATGCTGGTAATTTACATGTAAACACAGGGTCTGCAGGTGAGTCATCTGTACACAACAATAGGGCAGAGCTGGGGCAGAATTAGTAGCAGCACTTCACACTGAGATATCAGGACACAGCACAGGACTAAAACCTCAAGGGACAAGGGAATTTAAACCAGGATAGTTGGCAAGTATGAGGCAGCTGCTTTGGGCCCCACAACAAATGACAGGGCCCAGGGCAGCTGCCCCTTTTGCCCTGCCTTAAAAACAGCCCTGATTAATTGCCATTATAACTGCCTTGTGAGGTTTAACCTTTAGCCAACTGCTTTCAAGGCTGCAGCGGATGAACCGAACAGGAGGCTGCTGTCATCGCCAGGTTCCATCTCACACAGTCAAATGATTAAAGCGGAGGTCCACCCTAAAGTGGACCTTCGGCTCATCGGAACCCTCCCCCCCCTCCGGCGCCACAATTGGCACCTTTCAGGGGGGAGGGGGGTGCAGGTACCTGTACAGTACAGGTATTCTGCACCCACTTCCGGGATAGCTCTCTGCGGAAAGGGGCGTAGATTACGCCCCTTTCCGCAAGTGCCCGCCCCTTTCCGCAAGTGCCCCGCTGCCTGCTGGGAAATACACAGATCCCAGGGGCAGCGGGGACCGTCCTTATTGCGCAGCGCGGCTCGCGCATGTGCAGTAGGGAACCGGGAAATGAAGCCGAAAGGCTCCACTTCCTGATTCCCATACCCAAGATGGCGGCGGCAGCACCCGACAGACGACCTAGAGATCGGCTTCGGGTGCCAACATCGCGGGCGCGCTGGACAGGTAAGTGTCACTATTTTAAAAGTCAGCAGCTGCAGTATTTGTAGCTGCTGGCTTTAAAAAAAAAAAAAAAACGCCGGACTACCGGCGGACTCCCGCTTTAAGGGGGAACCTTGTCAAGATAGAAATATAGAAGAGCTGCCATTGCTGAATGCTTTCTGAAGGTTCCAGCTTCGGGGACTGTCATCCTGATCCTTGTTGCACTGGCCCCAAGGGGCACGGATCTAGAATACACGACGGCAACTCAGGTTCTCCTTTACTGGCTATGAATTGTAAGAGCAATAAGGAGCAAGTCAGCAGTGACAGTTGCTCTATTCCTATCCGGACGTGGGTACCCAGGTACAGAGAGTCTTGTCAAATATCTTCAAGCTGGGGGGGAGGGGGGGGAACAACCTGTGCCACAATAGGCGACGCAATCCGTGCTGGAGACTGATCAAGGCTGATCTATACGACCGCATGACACCAACAACTGACAAATTCTCCAAACTTTCCACAACTATAATCCAACGGATATCCCTCCGTCCTCTCCACAGACATTTATAAAGAGAGACAACTGCCATCAGCTCACTGACGATTTTATGCTCATTACGGGTATCCAGGCGCTACGTGGCGGCTAGAACGGAGCCGCAATTTAAAGCGTTCCGCTGCTGCTGCCGTCTGCGCACAGCTACCGTGAAATCGGCGATGGCGGAGAAGTAAACGAGCCACTCCGAGATGTACTCTGTCATATCAACCTGATGGAAGAACGTCACGGTCCTATACCCAACTTTACGGAGAAATCAGTTTGTTTTGTGTTTAAATAGACACTATTGCTCAAAAAAAAAGATTTTTTATTTTTTTTTGATAACTGTTTCTTTTTATTTAAAAATGTTTTTCAAAGCAGCAAAGATGATCAGAGTAAATATCAAGTAGAAAAAAGATTTCAGTCATTAAAACACATCTTAAAAAGAGGAAGTAGTACAGATTCCGAAGAACATTTCAGAGTGAATGAATGACCAGTTCACAGAAGATAATAAAGGTCAAGCAATTTGATGGGGTAACCAGCGCCGGGACAAGGTCATCCAGAGCCCTGGGCAAGCATGACAGACTGTACCCACCGCCCCCAAGGTGTATGAGCATCATGCGTCATCAAAAATCCCCCTCCCCCCCCAAAAAAAACTGAGCACTAATCTTTTTCACCCCCCAAGCATAAATTCCCCTTCCTCCCAGTGAAAATCTGTTCCCCTGCTGAAATCCCCCCTCCCAGCACAAATCTTATCCCCCCCCACCCCCCCCCCCCAATTCAAGTGCCCCCTACCCCCCAAAAAAATCACTCCTCCATGCACAAATTATCTACCCCTAAGCCCTTGTACACACGGTCGGACATTCCGACAACAAAATCTGACGGATTTTGTCCGAAACTTGTGTTGCATACACACGGTCGGACAAAGTTGTCGGAAAATCCGAATGTACGTAACGTGATGACGTTATTTCGTTACGACGGGACTACGTTCAGGCTAGTAGCCAATAACTTTGGTCTAGGAATTTGATCTGAGCATGCGTGGCACTTTGTCCGATCGGAATTCTCTACACATGATCGGACAAAGTCCGATCGGATCATGTTGTCGGAAAGTTTTATAGCCCAGCTCTAAAACTTTGTCCGTCGGATATTTAGATGGAAACAGTCCGATGGAGCCCACACACGGTCGGATTATCCGACAACGCAGTCCGATCGGACATTTTCCAGCGGAATGTCCGACCGTGTGTACAAGGGCTATGAATTTCATAGATGGTGGGGTCACTTCCCTGCCCACAACTTGCTGATTGGACGGTGAAGGATAACTGACACTGATATGTCATCACTCCGATTTATTCATAGTCATGCCCCGCCCTCTACGAGTCTGAGTGCCGCTGTGCATGTCAGCAAGCCAATATAAATCCAGATATTCCGACCGAAACAGTCCGATGGAGCCCACACATGGTCGGATTATGCGACAACGCGGTCCGATCGGACATTTTCCGTCGGAATGTCCGACCGTGTGTACAAGGGCTAAGATTACCCCTCCCAATAACCCCACTGCAAATCCCCCCCTTCCAGCACAAAGCACCCCAATCATCCTTCCTAGCACAAAACTTCTTCCCCCATTCCTTCTCGACCCTAAATTTTAGCATCCCCCCCCCAAATTTCCCCTCCTAGAACAATACTTACTCCCTGCTGCCCCCCAAATCCCCTCCCCCCTATTTCCTTGTGGTGCCCCCCCCCCCCCCCACCTCCCACGATACCACAGTGCCCAGGGCAGCCGCCCCTCCTGCCCACCCCTTGTCCCGGCCCTGGCAGTAACAGATCATAACTCACAAAAAAAGTACAAGTTTCTCTTATACATATAAAGCTGGTTACACATTATACAATACTCTTTAGATTTTTTTTTTTTTTCCTTTAACCATATAATATGAGGTCAAACCTAAACACTTCCAATTTGATCGCAATCAGGCACGCCCTTGCACTACATAGTTGAAAGTAAATCTAAAAGAAATCGAACAAAAGTTGTATAGTGTGTATCCAGCTTGAGTAACTCAATGAGAAATAACCAATGTGATGTTAGAGATGTAGTCAGTATGCTTTTAGCATAGAGAACAGTAAACTGTAAATGCAGCAATCGGAATCGATCTCGAAAAGGTAAGAGAGTTTAGATGCAAGAAAGAAGAGAGAAGAAAAAGAAAGAAGAAAGGGAAAAAATGGGGTGAATATATAGCAGGTAAAATAAGTACTGAACACGTCACCATTTTTCTAGGTAAATATATTCCTAAAAGGTGCTGTTGACATGAAATTTTAACCACATCGGAAACAACTAGGGATGAGCCAGGAAGTCGGCGCAGCGCTGCGCTAATCACAGGCAGCGAGACATCGCCCTGATGCGCGGCTGCAGAGATCGGGAAATGTCTCACTGCCTGTGAGAGAACACGCCTGAGCTCATCCTTACCAACAACCCATGCAATCCATACATACAGTATCTCACACAAGTGAGTACACCCCTCACATTTTTGTAAATATTTTAATATATTTTTTCATGTGACAACACTGAAGAAATGACACTTTGCTACAATGTAAAGTAGTGAGTGTACAGCTTGTATAACAGTGTCAATTTTCTGTCCCCTCAAAATAACTCAACATACAACCATTAATGTCTAAACCACTTGCAACAAAAGTAAGTACACCCCTAAGTGAAAATGGGCCCAATTAGCCATTTTCCCTCCCCGGTGTCATGTTAGTGTTACAAGGTCTCAGGCGTGAATGGGGAGCAGGTGTGTTAAATTTGGTGTTATCGCTCTCACTCTCTCATACTGGTCACTGGAAGTTGAACATGGCACCTCATGGTAAAGAACTCTCTGGGGATCTAAAAAAAAAAAAAAAAAAAAAAAACGTTGCTCTACATAAAGATGGTCTAGACCAGTGATGGCGAACCTTGGCACCCCTGATGTTTTGGAACTACATTTCCCATGATGCTCAAGGACTCTGCAGTGTGGTTGAGCATCATGGGAAATGTAGTTCCAAAACATCTGGAGTGCCAAGGTTCGCCATCACTGGCCTAGGCTATAAGAAGATTGCCAAGACCCTGAAACTGAGCTGCAGCACGGTGGCCAAGACCATACAGCAGTTTAACAGGAAAGGTTTCACTAAGAACAGGCCTCGCCATGGTCGAACAAAGAAGTTGAGGTCACATGCTCAGTGTCATATCCAGAGGTTGTCTTTGGGAAATAGATGTATGAGTGCTGTCAGCATTGCTGCAGAGATTGAAGGGGTGGGGGGCAGCCTGTCAGTGCTCAGACCATACGCCGCACACTGCATGAAACTGGTCTGCATGGCTGTCATCCCAGAAGGAAGCCTCTTCTAAAGATGATGCACAAGAAAGCCCGCAAACAGTTTGCTGAAGAAAAGCAGACTAAGGAAATGGATTACTGGAACCATGTCCTGTGGTCTGATGAGACCAAGATAAACTTACTTGGTTCAGATGGTGTCAGGCTTGTGTGGGGGCAACCAGGTGAGGAGTACAAAGACAAGTGTGTCTTGCCTACAGTCAAGCATGGTGGTGGGAGTGTCATGATCTGGGGCTGCATGAGTGCTGCGGCACTGGGGAGCTACAGATCATTGAGGGGACCATGAAAGCCAACATGTACTGTGACAAACTGAAGCAGAGCATGATCCCCTCCCTTCGGAGACTGGACCGCAGGGCAGTATTTCAACATGATAACAACCCCAAACAAAGCTCCAAGACAACCACTTCCTTGCCAAAGAAGCTGAGGGTAAAGGTGATGGACTTGCCAAGCATGTCTCCAGACCTAAATCCAATTAAGCATCTGTGGGGCATCCTCAAATTGAATATGGAGGTGCGTGAGGTCTCTAACATCCACCAGCTCTGTGATGTCATCATGGAGGAGGGGAAGAGGACTCCAGTGGCAACCTGTGAAGCTCTGGTGAACTCCAAGCCTAAGAGGGTTAAGACAGTGCTGGAAAATAATGGTGGCCACACAAAATATTGACACTTTGGCCCCCAATTTTGACATTTTCACTTAGCCCTTGTATACACGGTCGGACATTCCGACAACCAAATCCGTCGGATCTTGTCCGAAACTGTATGTACATACACACGGTCGGACAAAGTTGTCGGAAAATCCGATCGTTCAGAACGTGGTGACGTTATTTCGTTACGACGGGACTACCATCAGACTAGTAGCCAATAGCTTTGATGTAGAAATTTGATCTGAGCATGCGTGGCACTTTGTCCGATCGGAATTCTCTACACATGATCGGAGTATGTCCGATCGGAGCATTTTGTCTGAAAATTTTACCAACAAGTTGGAAAACTTGGTCCGTCGGAAACAGTCCGATGGAGACCACACTCAGTCGGAATATCCGACAAAATGGTCCGATCGGACACATTCCGTCGGAATCTCCGACCGCGTGTACAAGGGCTTAGGGGTGTACTCACTTTTGATGCCAGCAGTTTACACATTATTGGCTGTATGCTGAGTTATTTTGAGGGGACAGCAAATTTACACTGTTATACAAGCTGTACACTCACTACTTTACATTGTAGCAAAGTGTCATTTCTTCAGTGCTGTCACATGAAAAGATATAATAAAATATTTACAAAAATGTGAGGGGTGTACTCACTTTTCTGAGATACTGCACTAAGAAACCAAAACAAATTAGTCCAGAAATTAAGTTATATGTGATAAAATTAAATGACACAGGAAAAAAGTATTGGACACATGAAGAAATGGAGGTGTAAAAAGGCAGCTAAAATCTATCAGTAATTAGAAAGCAATCCTTCCCCTTGTCAGTGCAAATTAATATCAGCTGGTTCGGTCTCAACTGATGGCCTATAAAAAGGTGTCACACAAGAAACATCTGGTGGTGGGTAAAAGCAAAGAGCTCTCTTAAGATCTTTGCAACCTTATTGTTGCAAAACATACTGATGGCATTGGTTACAGAAGGATTTCTAAACTTCTGAATGTTCCAGTGAGCACTGTAGAGGCCATAATCCAGAAGTGGAAATAACCTAGTCTCACCATAAACCGGCCACGTCGTGTGCTCCTCGCAAGATTTCTGACAGAGGAGGGAAAAGAGAAGAGAAGAGCCAAGGACCACTTGTGGAAAGCTTTAGAAAGACCTGAAATTAGCAGCTACAATTGTTTCAAAGAAAACAATAAGTAATGCACTCAACCACCATGGCCTGTTTGCACGTTCACCACGCAAAACTCCATTGCTGAAGAAAAAAGCATGTTGAAGCTCGTTTTAAAGTTTGGTGCACAACATTTAGACAAGCCTGTGAAATACCGGGAGAAGATAGTCTGGTCAGATGACACCAAAATCCAACTCTTTGGATGCCATAATACACTCCATGTTTGGAGATCAAATGGCACTACACATCACCGCAAAAACACCATAAGTGCTCATGCACACGGACGTTTTAAAAAACTGGCTGCAAAGCTAGCTCCGATGCCTGGAAAAATCGTTGTTAAAAACGTGTTTTACCGCGTTTTGCATTGGAGTTTTTGCGCGTTTTTTAGCGTTAGCGTTAAGTAGCGTTTTTTAAAGAAACACATCTCTTGGCTATAGCACTCAGAAAACAAAGAAAATATGTTGCGCGTTTTTGCGCGTTTTTTTAGCGTTAGCGTTAAGTAGCGTTTTTTAAGAAACACATCTCTTGGCTATAGCACTCAGAAAACAAAGAAAATATGTTGCGCGTTTATGCGTGATTTTCCGCGATTCGCGTTTTTACAGCTCTAGCTCCACGCCACGGAACGCACTGGTCCTGGGTTTTTTTTACAGCTTAAAAACGCCTATGCCATTTGCAGCTCAAAAACGCCTAGGTGGGCATGAAGCCATAGACTAAGATGGACAGCCGTTTTTAAGCTGCAAAAAAAAGCTAAAAAAAGCGGCTGTAAAAACGTCCGTGTGCATGAGGCCTAACAGTTACGTCTGGCGATGGGAACACCATGGTGTGGGGCTGTTTTTCAGCACACGGTACTGGCAAACCTCATATCATTGAAGGAAGGATGAATGAAGATGAAGCGAGGGTGGACATTTCAGCAAGGCAGTGATCCCAAACACAAAGCCAAGGAAACTAATTGGTTTCAAAGAAAGAAAATAAAGCTACTTGAATGACCCAGCCAATCACCTGAATTGAATGCAATAGAAAAATCTATGGAAAGAACTAAAAGATCAGAGTTCATAGAAAAGGCTCATGGAACCTTCAAGATTTGAAGACTTGTTAAAAAAAAAAGGAAGTAGCGCTAAACCCTTATATTGAAACAAAATTGTAAACAGTTAGGCATCCATGTATAAAACCACAGAGACTTTACAAAAGGAAAATTTTAGTGAATAAGTGAACACCAAATCATTGTGCTGGTGTATAAAAAGCAAATAATAAGAAAGTGCAAAGTTCAAACAGGAAGTGAGGACAGCCCACTAAACTCCTCATTACTTTGCTCACCATGGAGGGGTGGAACCTCGCCTCTTGCTCTCTCTGTTGTTGTGAAGAATTTTTTGGGTGACTGTCAGTTTAGCCCTTGCCAATTTACATCAATACCGGCAAATTCGAATGTCCACGATCAATAGGAAGCTTACAAGACCTTCAGAATATATATTCTCTTGGGTCATAACCATCTGGTAAGCCTACATCTGTTAAAGCGGAGGTCCACCCTAAAATGGACCTCCGCTCATCGTAATCCCCCCCCCCTCCGGCGCCACAATCGGCACCTTTCAGGGGGGAGGGGGGTGCAGTTACCTGGATAATCCAGGTAACTGCACCCACTTCCGGGCTAGCTCTCTGCGGAACGGGGCTTACGTTACGCCCCGTTCCGCAAGCGCCCGCCCCCTTCAGCAAGTGCCCCGCTGCCTGCTGGGAAACACACAGCTCCCAGAGGCAGCGGGGACCGTCCGGATTGCGCCGCACGGCTCGCGCATGCGCAGTAGGGAACCGGAAAATTAAGCCGAAAGGCTCCATTTCCTGATTCCCATACCCAAGATGGCGGCGGGACCCGGCAGCCGAGCGAGCGATCGGCTTCGGGTGCCGACATCGCGGTAAGTGTCACTATTTAAGTGTCACTATTTAAAAGTCAGCAGCTGTAGTATTTGTAGCTGCTGGCTTTTAAAAAAATAAATAAAAACGCGGAGTCCCGGTGGACTCCCGCTTTAAGGTGGCGGTATCATCACATGGGTGTTCGCATGTTTACCCTTTTGGGGACCAGACGGCATATTTGAAGTGTCATTTACACGTGGGACTCAAATATTCTTCTGGATACAAAGAGACTTTATATTTGCACTTTCTTATTATTTGCTTTTTATACACGAGCACAATGATTTGGTGTTCACTTATTCACTAAAATTTTCCTTTTGTAAAGTCTATGTGGTTTTATACATGGATGCCTAAGCCCTTGTACACACGGTCGGACATTCTGCCAACCAAATCCGTTGGATTTTGTCCGACGGATTGTGTCCGAAACTGTTGCATACACACGGTCGGACCAAGTTGTCGGAAAATCCGATCGTTCAGAACGTGATGACGTTATTTCGTTAGGACAGGACTACGTTCAGGCAAGTAGCCATTAGCTTTGGTGTAGGAATTTGATCTGAGCATGCGTGGCACTTTGTCCGATCGGAATTCTCTACACATGATCGGAGTATGTCCGATCGGACCAGTTTGTCGGAAAATATTTCCAACAAGTTGGAAAATTGGGTCCGACGGATATTCCGACGGAAACAATCCGATGCAGACCGCACACAGTCGGATTATAAGACAAAACGGTCCGATAGGACACATTCCGACGGAATCTCCGACCGTGTGTACAAGGGCTAAGTGTTTACAATTTTGTTTTAATATAAGGGTTTAGCGCTACTTCCTTTTTTTTTTAACATTTGCACTTTTTTTTGCTAAAATATCAATTTTTAGTGTGGTAGCAGCTTTATCTTGCACATTTGGATAGTGCAGTGTTTTTCTTGGTTTAGAAGAAATTCATCACTATAGAAAGATTTGAAGACTGTATGGAAGAACGGGCCAAAATCACAACTGAGCAATGCATGCAACGAATTTCTCCAGACAGGAGGCGTCTTGAAGCTGCCGTTACCAACAAAGGATTTTGTACCAAGTATTAAAGCGGGAGTCCGCCGTTTTTTTTTTTTTTAAAAGCCAGCGGCTACAAATACAGCAGCTGCTGACTTTTAAAATAAGGACACTTACCCGCCCAGCGCGCCCGCCATGTCGGCACCCGAAGCCGATCTCTCGATCGTCTCTCGGGTGCTGCCGCCGCCATCTTGGGTATGGGAATCAGGAAGTGGAGCCTTTTCTGCTTCATTTCCCGGTTCCCTACTGCGCGTGCGCGAGTCGCGCTGCGCAATAAGGATGGACCCGCTGCCTCTGGGATCTGTGTGTTTCCCAGCAGGCAGCGGGGGACTTTCGGAAAGGGGCGTAGATCTACGCCCCTTTCCGCAGAGAGCTATCCCGGAAGTGGGTGCAGATACCTGTACTGTACAGGTACCTGCACCCCCCTCCCCCCCTGAAAGGTGCCAATTGTGGCGCCGGAGGGGGGGAGGATTCCAATGAGCGGAAGGTCCACTTTAGGGTGGACCTCCGCTTTAAATAAATTTCAGTTAGTGTGTTCAATATTTTGTTCCCTGCGCCATTCCATTTTTATTACAAATAACTTCATTTCTGAACTTATTTGTTATGGTTTGCAAGGGTTGTTACCGAATTTCACGTCAAATGTATCTTTAAAAATATTACCTAAAAAAAATGGTGAGGTGTTCAATACTTATTTTACCCGCTGCAAGTGCCCAGTGCCGTCTAACCACCAACCAGAAATCGAGGTTCCTCCAACCAGTCTCTAGGAATAACGATATGCCTATGATTCCCAAACCTTGTTATGCTTATTGACCCGAGTCATTCATGACAGCCATTAAATAATAGCTCATCCTTTTTGACCAAAAACCCTTTTTTTTTTTAAACTGTGTATGCTGGGGGCATTAGACTGTAAGCTCCTATAATGCAGAAACGGATGTGAATGGTTCAAAGATCCCTACTGCACTGTAGAAATCTAGACTTGTGCAGTGTTACATAATGAACGTAGCATATTAACCCATCAGATACCGTATCTTAAATGACCAGAGTAATCTGGCCGTGATGGGTTATAGTACTCTGCATGGTTTTACTGAATAAGCTGACAATCTGGCATAACCGATTGGCACAGGTAAACAATTCTCTACACTCTAGTTAAGGTGTCGGGTGGGGGAGGGGGCGAAGGTACCAGAAAGACAATTATACACACAGTGCTCAGTTCAGCCTTCCCAAAGCTAAAAGCAGAATACATTCAAAACTTCTCAACAATGCAGAAATGGGTTTTACAATCACAAAATTGTTAAAGTAAAACTCCAATCTCTTTAAAAAAAAAAAAAAAAAAAAAAAAAAAAAAAGAATGAGAGCCTCCCACCCCATCCATGCAGTCTACACACAGTGTCCTTCAGGGATTAGAACACCACTTATTATTGTAGATTCATACCTACAACCCAATATCTGTGCCCATTTCAAGCCTAAGTGCCCGTTCACACAGGGGGCGACGCGACTTGCAGCGCGACTCACAGACGCGACCTGCACACAACTTCAGCGGCGACTTGCTAAATTACTTCTGTATGGAAGTCAATGCAAGTCGCCTGAAGTCGCCCCAAAAATAGTACAGGAACCTTTTTCTAAGTCGGAGCGACTTGAGTCGCTCCTATTAGAACCGTTCCATAGTACAGAACGGAGCGCGACTTGTCAGGCGGCTAAGTCGCCTGACAAGTCGCGATAGTGTGAACGGGCACTAAACCATAGCAGCTGCTGAAGTCTTCTAAGCCCTTGTACACACGGTCGGAGAATCTGTCGGAATGTGTCCTATCGGACCGTGTCGTCAGATAATCCGACTGTGTGTGGTATGCATCGGACTGATTCCGTCCGAATCTCCGTCCGACCCAATTTTCCAACATGTTGGAAATATTTCCCGACCAACTGGGCCCGGACGGACCTAATCCGATCATGTGTAGAGCATTTTCATCGGACCAAGTGCCACGCATGCTCAGATCAAATTCCTACATCAAAGCTATTGGCTACTAGCCTGAATGTAGTCCCGTCGTAACGAAATTACGTCACCACGTTCTGAAAGATCGGATTTTTCGCCAACTTGGCCCGACCGTGTGTATGCAACAGTTTCGGACACAATCCCGTCGGACTAAATCCGACGGGCAAAATCCGACGGATTTGGTTGCCAAAATCTCCAACCGTGTGTACGTGGGGCTAAGACGAGTGTCAGGAGGGAAGTCTACCCAATCCAAACACTACAGTATTATCATCAATGTCTCTCCCTCCCTCTGGTCACCCAAGGTAGATAGGAATTTCCTTTACAAAACTAAAAAGTTTCATTTAAAAAAAAAACTTTTAATAGGAGGCAGAAAGAGCTTTACCTTCACGCTTCATGCCCATGGCCAGACACTTCTGGTAGCGGCAGTACTGGCAGCGGTTGCGTTGTCTCTTGTCGATCAGGCAGTCCTTGGTGTCCCTGCACGTGTAGGTGAGGTCCTTCCGAACTGTCCTCTTAAAGAAGCCCTTGCAGCCCTCACAGCTGTAGACTCCATAGTGTTTACCTGGCAGAGAGAATGGTAGAGAAGTCAGCACAATCGCTTAACCCGTTCTGGTTGCGTCTACTCTCTCAATCATTGTCACTTCTTTTAGTAGAATTGTAATCACCACATCACACACGTGCAGATCAAATTTTGGATCATACTTAGCCCAACTCCAGCCAAAACGGTTTTATTTCTGCCTGTGTCCCTATTGGTTTTGGTTTTCTCTTTCTTCCTGTCTAAGCCCTTGTACACACGGTCGGAGAATCCGTCGGAATGTGTCCTATCGGACCGTTTTGTCGGATATTCTGACTGTGTGTGGTCTACATCGGACTGATTCCGTCGGAATATCTGTCGGACCAAATTTTCCAACTTGCCGGAAATATTTTCTGACAAACTGGTCCGATCGGACATACTCCGATCATGTGTAGAGAATTCCGATCGGACAAAGTGCCACGCATGCTCAGATCAAATTCCTACATCGAAGCTATTGGCTACTAGCCTGAACGTAGTCCCATCGTAACGAAATTACGTCATCACGTTCTGAAAGATCGGATTTTTCGACAACTTTTTCCGACCGTGTGTATGCAACAGTTTCGGACAAGATCCGACGGTCAAAATCCGACGGACAAAATCCGACGGACACCAGTGTTTCTCAATTCCAGTCCTCATGGCCCACTAACAGGTCATGTTTTCAGGCTTTCCATTATTTTGCACAGGTGATTTGATCAGTTTCACTGCCTTAGTAATTACCCCATTTGTTTCATCTGAGGGAAATCCTGAAAACATGACCTGTTAGTGGGCCATGAGGACTGGAATTGAGAAACACTGGCCTACACCCATCAAATAGACAGGAAGTGAGAGGAAATCTTCCAATTGGGGACAAAAACAGCAATAAATAATTGACGGGGGTTCTTACCCTTTGTTACTCTATCCATAACAAAAATAAATAAATACGGTCTGGAATCGATCTTTATCCATCTAGTATGTTCAGCAAATTTACATTTGAGTTATTACATGAAAGAAATGTTTTATTGTGATGTTTGTATTTCTGAAGGTTTGATGTTCCATATTTTGACAAAACAGACTGGCAGACTTGAACTGATAACAGCAGCACTATAAGGCCCCGGATAGAATGGCGCTTTTAGCTGCGGATTTTCTAGTTTTCTACCGCAGCTAAAAGCACACAGTGCTTCCCTATGGCCCCCATTCACACACAGCGTTTAGCTGCAATTTCGTTACATGCGGTTCGGTGCGAATAGAAAAAATAGAATTGAATGCGTCCAAGTGCGATGTAGCGCAGCTATATGCACATAACTATAGGTTGAGCGATATATCGGTCGGCCGATATTTGCAGTTTTTTAATGAATCTGCATCGGCCGATTGAGCTGATAAAAAGGCCGATTTAGAACTACATTAGAACTACATTAAAACCATACAAGCCGTTCTGTGAATGGTGGCGGTGCATAGCGAGCGACTCATTGTAGTTACAATGCCGAATTCAGAAAATTGCTGCCATCACTGTAGTAGTGATGACCACAAACAGTGATATGCAGCTTCCACAGCGATGGCTCAGGTATGACATATGCTTAATTACATACATACTCCAACCTGGACCAATATAACTATGCAATAAAAATCATACCTGCAGTTCAGCTTAAATGCAGTTCAAGCTGGTCATATACCGTACAATGAGGCTGTACAATCTCTGCAGAATCTCCTTTATATTTTCCATAACTTAGTAGTATAAGGACATACCTAAACAATCCATTACATTTGTATCCCCTGCACTACACAGTTGATGATAGATCTAAAGGAGATTGTATGCTCAGTTTGTATAATGTATGTCAGCTTTAGACCCCTTTCACACTGGGGTGTTTTTCAGGCGTTTTTCAGGCACTTTAGCGTTAACAAAAAAGCACCTGTAAAGCGCTTGAAAGAAGCCTCATCTGCAGTCCCAATGTGAAAGCCCAAGTGCTTTAAGAGCCCTTTCACAATGTCAGCGCCCGAAAAACGCTTGTAAAGTGCCGCTTAAACTAGCAGCGCTTTACCAGTGTTTTTCAAGAGCTATTGGGGTGCTTTTAACCCCTGCTAGTGGCCAAATAAAGGGTTAAAAGTGCCCACAAAACGCTGCTGCCAAAAGCACTTTTCAGGCGTTTTGCAGGCGCTTCCAATTGATTTCAATGGGAAGGGGCGCTTTAGGAGCGTTGTATTCACCCCTCCAAAAGCGCTGCAAAGAAGCTGCTTGCAGGACTTTTTTTGACACCCTGCCAGCGCAGCGCCTCAGTGTGAAAGCACTCGGGCTTTTACATTGGGATTGCAGTTGCACCTTCTTTCAGGTGCTTTTTTTTTTTTTAACGCTAAAGCGCCTGAAAATGCTCCAATGTGAAAGGGATCTCAGTGTGAAAGCACTCCTGCTTTTACATTGGGATTGCAGTTGCGGTTTCTTTTAACGCTAAAGTGCCTGAAAAACGCCCCAGTGTGAAAGGGGTCTTACTGAGGGAGATATTTTTGCCAGTGCACTGCTGACTTCCTGTCCAGCACGACCACGGTAGCCTCCTGATCGCTGTCAGGGAGTAGAAGGAAATATAGGGGAGGGGGGGGGGGGGGCAGTCAGCTATTATAAAGAACACATGGGGGCCATCCTTAGACTAAAGTGGCACATATCACACAAGAACAACCTGCACTCCCAAGTGACATACTGTAAATGTCATATTTTATCAATTTGCAGTGCAGATTTCTGGGCTTTACCACCAGACACCATTATGATTGTTTAGATGCACAGAGCTTACATGTAAAGTTTTTTAAAGGCTTGCTTCTTCTTAAAAGAGACCCTGTCAGGTCTGTATCCAAATCTATATTCTGTCCCAGCGCTGCCGGCTCCACCAGTGTTTCCGACATTTGGGATTTCCTGGAATGTTGGACGCACGTGTCCTCTGTGGCCCTGCATCCAGGAATCAGCTTTTTTGGGGTGGATTGCAGGCGCTATTTCTAACGCTATAGCGCAGGGGTGCCCAACCTTTTGAGGAGCGAGGGCCACTTAAGAGACTTGGTAACCGGTCGAGGGCCACAATGAGTGAAGCGGGTGGGTGGCATGTCCGTGTCCACTCTGCATTTGGAGAGCGGACACGGACACAGCCAACGATACTTTTTTGTAAGATCGTATTGGAGGTAGAACACAAGTCGGTTTATGTCTGCCACTAAGAGTTGAATGGAGGGTCCAATTGGTCGGACTGTCGGACTGACCGTGTGAAAGGGGTCCAAGGACCCTGTCAGGTCTGTATCCAAATCTATATTCTGTTCCAGCGCTGCCGGCTCCACCAGTGTTTCCGACATTTGGGATTTCCTGGAATGTTGGATGCACGTGTCCTCTGTGGCCCTGTGGTTCTATCGTCCAACCCCTGCATCAGGACACAACAGGGACCTGGGAAAAACAGGAAGCAATGGGGAACACAAACACCTGACACTCCTGGAAGGGTCAAACCTCAGAGACATTGATGGAGGCTGCAGTCCTGAAATGGATAGGGGACCAAGGCCACCAAGGCGAGTATACTACATCTTCTCTTGCAGGGAACTGGTGCTTAGAGACCTGACAGGAACTCCTTACACTTGAGATCCGCGCTATAGCCAAATGACGGCTACAGCGCGGATCTCCTTTGCCGGGCGGCCTGCGCGCCCCCTGAGGGCCCCCGTCAGTGCCACCCAGCAGTGCCCACAGTGCCACCCAGCAGTGCCCACAGTGCCACCCACAGTGCCACCCAGCAGTGCCCACAATCTGCCTCAAAGGTGCTGCACCCCAGTGCCACTTATCCGTGCCCATCAGTGTCATCTACCAGTGCCCAGCAGTGCCGCCCATCAGTGCCCAGCAGTGCCACCTATCAGAGCCACCTATCAGTGCCCATCAGTCCCATCTATCAGTGGTACCTATCAGTGCCCATCCGTGCCACCCATCCGTGCCACCCATCTGTGCCCATCAGTGCCGCCTTATCTGTGCCCATCGGTGCTGCCTTATCTGTGCCTATTAGTGCCGCCTTAACTATGCCTATCAGTGCCCACCAGTGCAGCCTATCAGTGCCCACCAATGCAGCCTATCAGTGCCCACCAATGCAGCCCATCAGTGCCCACCAGTGCAGCCTATCAGTGCCGCCTAATCAGCGCACTTCAATGAAGGAGAAAAATGACCCGTTTGCAAAATTTTATAACAAACTATTAAACATGATTTTTTTTTTTTTGCATCTTTTTTTGTTTGTTTAGCAAAAAATAAAACTCTGAGCTGTAACTAAATACCACCAAAAGAAAGCTCTATTTGTGGGAAAAAAAATAAAAATTGCATTAGGGTACAGTGTTGTATGCCCGCGCAATTGTCATTCAAAGTGCATCAGCGCTGAAAGCTCAAAATTGGTCTGGGCAGGAGGGGGGTTTAAGTGCCCAGTAAGCAAGTGGTTGAGAACACGAGGACGGACAAACCTGCAGTCATTCTGAAGACAGAAAACCATCAAAGGATCAATTTGAAAGATTTATTTTATTAGATTTTTTTGTTTCCAGGTGTTTTTTCTATCCTTTAGTTCTCTACAACTTTCAGCTGCTGCAAAAAAAAGCAGTTGGTTGCTAAGGTTAACATAGCTGCTATTTTTTCACTCTTTGCTCTTTAATGTGGAAGTCAGTAAATGAAGCTGTTAAATTATTGACCAGCAAGAAAACAATAAAAGACACCCTGGAAGAGTAATGCCAATCAACGAGCTTATTACAATGAACGTGCGAGGCGCCTGAAATACGAAATCAATGTAAGGCTTACAATAAAATCCAATTGCTACAAATTAAATTTGCATCCTTGCAGTAATTACACAATAAATCCCGCTAATGTTTACTGATAGTTCATCTCTCTGTTATGTCAGAGGGCTGCTTGTTTCTTGTTTCTACTGACGGAGATGGCAATACTGGGCATACAATGGATGGGTGTATTGTAGCTCTCTGCTGGCCTAAGAAACTACATTGGTAATAATATAGAACGGTGACCCTACACTTCATTTGTGGGATCATTCGGTGCTGTCCTGCTCTGCTGCACGGCTCCATCTTAAAAAAAAATAAAAATAAGAGTAGCTATACTCACTGTGCTTTTATTGCTTGTATTGCTTCTCGCTCAGTACAAGTCCTCAGTCGGCTTTTACTGAATACACTCAAATATGTAGCTTAGTCTCTAAAAGGCCACTCATACCTCCCCAGTGCAGCGGACGTGTGTGATTTGGCTTTCATTGATTTTATTTCAGCAGAGGTTCAGTAAGCATGCTGACTTTACTGCTTAATATAAAGTAATTTACTAAAGGAAGCATCTACAAATATTTGTACATCCATAAAAAGATATAGCAGCAAGCGTGTAAAAATGCCAAAAAGTCAATAAAGGTCTGGGCCCAGATGGTTTTGTTGGAGAGTACTTACTACAAACAATTTAACCATGTTCTGGTGTACCACATTACCCTCCTCTTCAATGCTGCTGCTTCCAAACTGTACAAGTTCCAAATTATACAAACTGAGCATACAATCTCCTTTAGATCTATCATCAACTGTGTAGTGCAGGGCAGGGCCGTCTTTAAGGCAGGGCAAAAGGGGCAGCTGCCCTAGGCCCTCTCATTGTTGTGGGGCCCAAAGCAGCTGCCTCATACTTGCCAACTATCCCAGTTTACATTCCCTTGTCCCTTGAAGTTTTAGTCTTGTGCTGCTACTAATGCTGCCCAGCTCTGCCCTATTGTTGTGTACAGATGACTCACCTGCAGACCTGTGTTTACATGTAAATACTGGCATTCATATGTAAATAGAAGTGACATGCATATTTAAATAGCTGAGGCCAACTGCATTGATATGTAAATAAAGGCAGCATTCATAGGTATATCATGCCCCCCTGCAGTGAGGAGAATATGTGCTGTAACCTATAGCAACCAGTGAGCAGTATTACTGTACAGCAATCTCTAGCAGCCAATCAACAAGCAGAAATGTGCTGTAACCTCTAGCAACTAATCAGTGAGCCTTAAGGAGTGCTGTAACCTCTAGCAACCAGTCAGTAAGCAGTAATGATATGCTGTAACCTCTGGCAACCAATCGCAATCGCTGCCTGATATTATATAGTAAACTGATTTTAAGTCTAACTGCTATTTATTGTATGTCTCAGAGAAGGTGTAGAGTGAAATTGCATGGTGGGGTGGGCCCTAAGAAAATTTTTGCCCAGGGTCCAATCAATATTAAAGACGGCCCTGGTGCAGGGGATACAAATGTAATGGATTGTTAAGGTATGTCCATATATTACTAAGTTATGGAAAATATAAAGGAGATTCTGCAGATATTGTACAACCTGATTGTACGGTATATGGCCAGCTTGATCTGCAGGGACGGGAATTGTGTTGTAACCAGGATTACCAGGTGAAAAAAAAGCTTTGAAAAAGGTAAGAAATCTACTGTATTTATCGGCGTATAACACGCACCCCAAGTTTAGGAGGGAATTTTAAGGAAAAAAACTTTTAGGAGGGAAGTTTAAGGAAAAAAAAAAAAAAAACTTGCATTTAAATGCCCATCAATGCAGTCTTATCATTGTCCATCTGCAGCCTTGTCAGTTTTATTATTTTTTTAAAAATGCTGCTGCCGAGATACAGAACCGGATGTCCTGTGTATCTCGGTGGTGCGTAGTAGTTCTCGGCGGCCTTCGACTGTTCTCGGCAGCTTTCGGCCGCCGAGAATGGCCGGAAGCTGCCGAGAATGGCCAAAGGCCGCCGAGAAGAGCCGAAGGTGGCCGAAAGCCGCCGAGATGGGCCGAAAGCGGCTGAAAGCCGCCCAGAGGCTCAGAATTGCGGGGGATCGGCGAATAACACGCACCCGCGATTTTCCCCTGCTTTTAAGGGGGAAAAGGTGCGTGTTATACGCCGATAAACACGGTAATTTATCCCCCAAATCTAACAACTGGTAAGCTTCAACCTTGCAAATGTTTGTTTTAGGCTTATTATATTGCAGCTTACCAATCATATATGTGGTGGCTGCATCAGTTTTCTTTGGCTTTTTTCCCCTCTGTTTTCACCTGGTGATCTGGCCAGTAGCACACCTCTTGTATTAGTGAGACATAACTCTTGATGAATGAGCACAGGAGGCACAGCCGACAGCAGCATTGTCAGCCTGGCAGAGAATAGTGTTAGCTGATTTACATACACTAATACACTGAAGCCAAACGCCAGCTCATACTTTATAATAAATTAGGGCCGGTTCACACAGGGGCGACCCGTCAGGCGACTTAGCCACCTGACAAGTCTGAGGCAATCGCGCTGCAAGTCGTGCTGCCTCAGTGTGAACGGGCTCTTACAGCAAGCAGTTTTTTTTTGTTTTTTTTCTTTCATCTATGTAAACTGATACATTCTGCAGGAGAACTTGTGCGTTTGAAAAACAGACTTGCTGGCTGGATCAACACTAAAAAAGGAAACGAATGCAGCCATCACATCTAAGAATTGGTAAGCTGCAATATAATGTTTGCTTTTGGGTTGAATACAACTTTAAATCTGTTTTAACTTTCTTTAATTGACGTGAATAGAATTGAGGTGTTCATTTTAGTGATCTAACACCGTCTTCCAGTTTTCAAGCTAAAATGGAGACCTGCAACCATCATCTTTTCTCTTTTCTATTATTGTAAATTCTTTCCCACTTTGCCCGACCACCGACCCAACTCTTTCACTTTCCAGCCCTCAAATGAGTTCGCTGAGGGTCACATCTGCTTCCTGACGAGCTGAAGGAACTCACAACAATAGACACTCGAGCTCCATCTTCCTAACCGCACGCCAGACATGCCAGAGACAGACATTTGGAAAAAAAGAAACTGCCCTGTGCTGCAACTCCCACGGCAACACATGACAGCCTTTCAAGATGTCATCAAAAGAGGAGCAGATGAAACTGCCCAAAGTACAATGCTGATCAGACCCTCGCAGGGAGGCCAGATAACGCAATCCTTTACAGCACAAAGCAGTCAGATTTTGCTCCAGCATAGATGACTGTGCGGAGTGCCCTCACAAAGTGGGACATGATTGAAAGCAGCTTGCTGCACTGACAGTTTCTATGGTATGAGGAAAAACAATGTCTGCATTTTTGGGAGTCACACAGAACAACGCAGATGTCCCCTGTTGCATGGCACTGCATTTTAAGCACACCATGTCTTTGAGACATGGTGACCATTTCTATTATCATTGCCATGGTTCTAAATATTGGTTCCCCATCGTCCCATAGACCATGGGTTCCCCATCGTCCCATAAACCATGGGTTCCCCATCGTCCCCCATCGTCCCATAAACCATGGGTTCCCCATCATCCCATAGACCAAGGGTTCCCCATCATCCCATAGACCAAGGGTTCCCCATCATCCCATAGACCAAGGGTTCCCCATCATCTCATAGAACAAGTGTTCCCCATCATCTCATAGACCACTGGTTCCCCATCGTCCCATAGACCATGGGTTCCCCATCATCCTATAGACCAAAGGTTCCCCATCATCCCATAGACCAAGGGTTCCCCATCATCTCATAGATCATGGGTTCCCCATCATAGACCATGGGTTCCCCATCATAGACGACCATGGGTTCCCCATCATAAACGACCATGGGTTCTCCATCATAGACGACCATGGGTTCTCCATCATAGACGACCATGGGTTCTCCATCATAGACGACCGTGGGTTCTCCATCATAGACGACCGTGGGTTCTCCATCATAGACGACCGTGGGTTCTCCATCATAGACGACCGTGGGTTCTCCATCATCCTATAGATGGTGAACCTTGGCACCCCAGATGTTTTGGAACTACATTTCCCATGATGCTTATGCAGTGTAGTTAAGCATCATGGGAAATGTAGTTCCAAAACATCTGGGGTGCCAAGGCTCGCCATCACTGCTATAGACCATGGGTTCTCCAGCATCCTATAGACCAGGGGTTCTCCATCCCCCTATAGACCATGGGTTCTCCATCCCCCTATAGACCAGGGGGGGTCTCCAAACTATGATCCTCCAGTTCAGGAACTACAATTCCCATCATGCCTAGTCATGTCTGTAAATGTCAGAGTTTTACAATGCATCATGGGACATGTAGGTCCACAACAGCTGGAGGGCTGTAGTTTAAAGATCCCTGCAATAGACCATGGGTTCTCCAACATCATAAAGACCATGGGTTCTCCAACATCTTATAGACCATGGGTTCTCCAACATCCTATAGACCATGGGTTCTCCAATATCTTATAGACCATGGGTTCTCCAACATCTTATAGACCATGGGTTCTCCAACATCTTATAGACCATGGGTTCTCCAACATCCTATAGACCATGGGTTCTCTATCATCCTATAGACCATGGGTTCTCCATCATCCTACAGCCTAAGGGTTCTCCGCCATCCTACAGCAACTTTATTCTCCTATAGCCCATTTGTTCGTTATCATGGTACAGTACGTGGATTCTCCATCATCCTATAGCCTACAGGTTCTCCATTAGCATTAAGGCCATGGATGTAATCCATTGTATGCAAAGAGAAGATGAGGAGGGACTTACCTGATGATCTGTCCCCACAGATGGCGCAGATGTGTTTAGTGAAGGCTGCCATGGGGCCGGAGGCATGTGCTGGCACTTTCAGGATGCCGTTGATTCCTGGAGGGGGTTTGATGTCCTCGGAGCCCATCGAGTTCATGGGGGAATGAAGCTGCAAAACAAGAAAATTGTCTATCATTTAGGATTCACAGTTATTGGTGATTGTTATTCAACAAAAATAAATTCAGATATGGGAGGATTTAGGCAGAATCATATCTTCTGAGGACTATTCTGGTGAGTTCCCAGTTTCCCCCGTCAAATGTGGCCACTACAATGGGGATTCCACTCTCTCTACTGGATTTTCATTTTTTTCACTGCATAGACAATGCAGCAGGAGAGTCTGCTGACTTTTAAAATAGTGACACTTACCTGTCCAGCGCGCCCGCGATGTCGGGCACCCGAAGCCGATCTCTAGATCGTCTCTCGGGTGCTGCCGCCGCCATCTTGGGTATGGGAATCAGGAAATGGAGCCTTTCGGCTTCATTTCCCGGTTCCCTACTGCGCATGCGCGAGTCGCGCTGCGCAATAAGGACGGTCCCCGCTGCCTCTGGGATCTGTGTGTTTCCCAGCAGGCAGCGGAGCACTTGCGGAAAGGGGCGGGCACTTGCGGAAAGGGGCGTAACCTACGCCCCTTTCCGCAGAGAGCTATCCCGGAAGAGGGTGCAGATACCTGTACTGTACAGGTATCTGCACCCCCCTCCCCCCTGAAAGGTGCCAATTGTGGCGCCGGAGGGGGGGAGGGTTCCGATGAGCGGAAGGTCCACTTTAGGGTGGACCTCCGCTTTAAATCTTCTGCCCTTGTTGTTTTAACTTTGGATAGTAAAACATATTTTTTCTGCCATGAAATACCTTATACAGCCCACTTCCTGTTTGTCTGGTGAAAAGCCTAGGCTTTTGACATCATCCACAGCGCTCTCTCTCTCACTCTCGTGAGAGTTTACCAGGAAGTGAGGGGGGGGGGGGGGGGGGGCGAGTCATAAGAGGCCAATGAAAGCTGCAGAGCTGAGGTGTGTCTGTGTTAATCCAAGAAATGAACAGGCAGCAGCATCAGCTGCCCACAGTTAAATTGGTTGCAGCCAAACTTAGTGGAGGAAGATTTCTGCAGCATATCTGACATGTACAGAATCACAGTATATATAAAATAATATGCAAAGTGGTTGGAGGGAAGCTTCAGAATGGCAAAGATGTTTTTTATTACAGATTATGTGAGCTGATTGCAGTTCCTCTTTAAGAACAGTCCCTTTTCAATGTACTGTATATTCTGGATGCAACATTACTGCTATAGGCACTGTTAAATTACACCATGAGGACACAAAATACAGCATATTCTGATCCATAATCTAGAAACGACGCCCTACAAGTCCAACATATGGCATGACTGCCATACCATGAATATTTAGATTCTTTCAACACAGAATACATATATACAAAAATATATATTAATATTATAATTCTGGGGACATGGCCAAGTAGAGCAGCATGTGAGTGGTTGCTTTTCACAGAGCTCTTACATCTCATCGTACTCTGGTCCTTTCTCCAGGCACAATCAGCCACTTGAGCAGCCTTAAAAAACCCTGCAGACACCCATGCTTCCCTGTAGTACCTTCTGGTGCACTAGCGGCAGAATCCGAGCCCATGATGACCTGCATGGGCAAAGTGGAAGGAGCAGAGACAGAATCCCAAAATGCCGCTTAGACTACTCTGCCTCAAAAAACATCAAGAGGTGCAGAGAGATCCAGGGATACTGCGAGAAAACAGGGCAAGCTGCCCCATCCTGCAGGGAAAAGAACCTGCCAGGGATTTTTTATTTTATGCGCAGAAGCTAGCGAGCTTCCAGGAACAGTCCCCCTAAGCCCTTGTACACACGGTCGGACATTCCGACGGAAAATGTCCGATCGGACCGTGTTGTCGGATAGTCCGACCGCGTGTGTGGGCTCCATCGGACTGTTTCCATCGGAATATCCGACCGACAAAGTTTTGGAGCTGGGCTATAAAACTTTCCGACAACATGATCCGATCGGACTTTGTCCGATTGTGTGTAGAGAATTCCGATCGGACAAAGTGCCACGCATGCTCAGATCTAATTCCTAATACCAAAGCTATTGGCTACTAGCCTGAACGTAGTCCCGTCGTAACGAAATAACGTCATCACGTTACGTACGATCGTATTTTCCGACAACTTTGTCCGACCGTGTGTATGCAACACAAGTTTCGGACAAAATCCGACGGATTTTGTTGTCGGAATGTCCGACCGTGTGTACAAGGGCTTCGAGAAATCAGATTCCTTGCAGGACTTTAATGACACTGAACAGGGTGTAACAGCTGCACCCCCTGCCCCTACCCTTACCAGTGGAATGTGCACATAAGCATACACAATTGATATGGATACCGTATTGCGGTATTGGTTAACTTTCTTTATCTTGCTACTAATATTATATTGTTCTAGGTAGTCTGAATTCTTCTTGTCTGGGTCCTGAAGAAGCCAAATAGCTGGCGAAACACGTTGACCTTACAGGCAGCAGGCTAAATGCACATTACCCAGATTGTATTCACTTCATGCATATACGTTATTGTATGTATTTTTAAGAGATGCATATATTGAAAATAATAATAATAATTAGAAAGTATTCATTCCCCCAGATGTGTGGGGCAGGATACCTCTAATTTTATTTATTTTAACATTGTATAGTAAAGATGACATTTTTACTTATCTATTGTCTTCACTGTTTTGGCCATTATAGTCTGCTATTTTAGGTTACTGGAGGTTTGTTTTCTCCAGGTTTATACCTAGTTTAGTCCCTTTTGGGGGAATCTGATTCCTTGTAGGACTTTAAAGGCACTGAACAGGGTGTAACAGCTGCAATCCCTGGTGCCATTACCAACACAACACAGGAAAAAAAACAGCTCAGGAGGAGCTGCTGTACTAACTATCTGACGTTAGTACAGTGATCTCCCCTGCTGCTCTATTGTGTGCTGACAGGGAGAACGCCCTCCACCAGAACAGTCTGGGCTGCGCACTCGGCAGACCTTTTCAGTCACGCCCCTTCGACAGCTGAGTGAGTCCCAAGACAAGAAAAAGCAATATAAAAACAAAGAGGTAAAAATAAAACATCTCCAATAATAAAACATTATATAAAAAATATAGCCATTTATTTTTAGTCTTGGCAAAGGTGGAGAATGGTTAAAATCCCGGTCAGTTTGTTTATTTAGATTGTAAGCTCCAACAAGCAGGCCCCCCCCGATTCCTACTGTATCTTTTCTTTTTTTCTTTTCTTTTTTTCTTTATTTTTTCTTTTTTTCTATTTGTACTGTCTACCCTCAAGTTGTAAAGTGCTGCGTAAACTGTCGCCGCTATATAAATCCTGTGTAATAATTATTCATTTTTGAGGTCTATGCTCCACTGGCATTTGTCATCAAGATTCCACAGGAAATGGGGGAAGTTTCCCTCTAGGGCAGGGGTCTAGGGCAGGGGTCCAGGGCAGGGGTCCAGGGCAGGGGTCCAGGGCAGGGGTCCAGGGCAGGGGTTCAGGGCAGGGGTTCAGGGCAGGGGTCCAGGGCAGGGGTCCAGGGCAGGGGTCCAGGGCAGGGGTCCAGGGCAGAGGGGTCCAGGGCAGGGGTTCAGGGCAGGGGTCCAGGGCAGGGGTTCAGGGCAGGGGTTCAGGGCAGGGGTCCAGGGCAGGGGTCCAGGGCAGGGGTCCCTTTTGGAAGATTCCTCTTATATCTCGTTATGGTGCCAACAGTAAAATTTTCATTCTCCCATCACTTTTTTGTATGGTCAGCAGGACAAATTGAGATAATGAATCTACCCAGTGGGAACACAAACCACAATAACAACTTGATTAGGGCTCCAAGCCTACCCAACACTAAAAAGGCTATACAAACACAAATGAGATCTGTACAGGCCAGAGGTGACAGGTATCAATAAAAAAATGTCTGTCCTCAACTACCACACCGCTTCCATTGCCTGGAGGCTTCCATTTACCTGTAAAAACACACTTAGCCCTTGTACACGCGATCGGAGATTCCGACGGAATGTGTCCGATCGGAGCGTTTTGTCGGATATTCCGACTGTGTGTGGTCTGCATCGGACTGTTTCCGTCGGAATATCCGTCGGACCAAATTTTCCAACAAAATGCTACGATCGGACATACTCCGATCATGTGTAGAGAATTCCGATCGGACAAAGTGCCACGCATGCTCAGATCAAATTCCTACATCAAAGCTATTGGCTACTAGCCTGAACGTAGTCCCGTCGTAACGAAATAACGTCATCACATTCTGAACGATCGGATTTTCCGACAACCTTGTCCGACTGTGTGTATGCAACAGTTTCGGACAAAATCCGTCAGACAAAATCCGACGGACAAAATCCAACAGATTTGGTTGTCGGAATGTCCGACCGTGTGTACAAGGGCTAAAACTAATAACAGCGACACACAAAAACTACATATAGAAAACCCACATAAAACGTCTTGGAAAGTCTTGCAGTGTGTGTGAGATATTGCAAGGTTTGATGTCAATGTATAATTTGTCAAATGGGGAAATCGGGGACAATGGCAGGGAAAATTTTAATTACCCGTATTTATTGGCGTATAACACGCACAGGTGTATAACACGCACAGGTGTATAACACGCACAGGTGTATAACACGCACATTCATTTTAAGAGGGAAGTTTCAGGGAAAAAAACTTACATTTTTGTATTGGCGCATAACACGCACAGGCTATTTGCACCCGATTTTCATGGTGAAAAAGTGAGTGTTATACGCCAATAAATACAGTAACCTGAAAGTGTCTACTAGGGCTGCAACTAACGATTATTTTCATAATCGATTAGTTGACCGATTATTGTTTCGATTAATCTGTTAATAGCATTAAAAAAAAAAAAAAAGTGTGGTGTATAACTTAGTTAATATGTAAAGTTAAAAAAAAAAGGCAATTTATTCTTAAATATCTCTATATGCAGTGATAAATATAAATAACCAACTACCGTATATGGTTAGGGAGCAAAATAACTAATCCACTCTGAGAATGACAGAAGAGATATACTGTATATTTTAGAGGGGATATATACTGTATCTAATATTAGAGGAGATATACCGCATATACTATTGAAGATATACCGTATATACTATTAGAGGATATATACCGTATATACTATAAGAGGATATATACTATATATACCATTAGAGGAGAGATATAGTGTATATACTATTAGAGGAGAGATATAGTGTATATACCATTAGAGGAGAGATCTAGTGTATATACTATTAGAGGAGAGATATAGTGTATATACTATTAGAGGAGAGATATAGTGTATATACTATTGGAGGAGAGATATAGTGTATATACTATTCGAGGAGAGATATAGTGTATATACTATTAGAGGAGAGATATAGTGTATATACTATTAGAGGAGAGATATAGTGTATACACTATTAGAGGAGAGATATAGTGTATATATTATTAAAAGGGTCAATCTGGTAAATATCATCAGACTCATTTACTTTAACCCCATTTTGTTACTGGCCGATTAATCGATTATGAAAATAGTAATCGATTAATTTCATAATCGATTAGTTGTTTCAGGCCTAGTGTCTACAAACATGGTACTACCTGCATCGAGTTTGTATGTTCTCCCCGTGTCTGCGTGGGTTTCCCCCAGGTACTCTGGTTTCCTGCCGCATACCAAAGACATGTGCTGGTAGGTTAATTGGCTCCTGGCTAAATCTAAATATACATGTAAAGCGCTGCATAGATTGTCGGCACTATATAAATATCTGTAATGAATGAATAAATAAATAATAGAAATGCAAGACAGCGGGGGGCAGCTGTAAGGAGCAAGAACTGTATTACCATCACATGTTCAGAGAGGGCGCCGGAGTACATCCTCTTGTCAGGGTGAAAGGAGTTGCTCCATCGGATTCTTTTACATCTTATTTAGGTTGTTGGCCGTTTTCTTCCATTCTCTCGTCTAATTTCTTCCCAGAAAAACGTATAACTAAAACAGTCGACGACAAGCTTATATCAAGCTTTTCTGACACTTCGGAGGAAAGACAAGAGTGCTGAAAGCCAGCCAGGTCACTGCTCATCTGCGGGTTAATGTTCCCTTATGTCATGCAGTGCCCTCCAGGGTCACCACTAGACCGCCCTCAGAAAAGTCAACACAAAGCAAAACGAGCATATGCAATGGAAAGGAGACCTAAACCTGCATCTCTATCCGGCTTTGGCACAAAAGGACAGCAAGTAATCTACTTCATTTCAATTCAGATGAAGACAAGAGGATTTCCCATCAAACTCTTTTACATCCCCAACGTGTCCACTGCCCCTGTGGCATCTCTGGCCAGCCTCAGGTGTCCGACCACCGCTAATGCTCTCCAGACACATATGGCCAAGCGTGACAGGAGCGGACGGTCTTATTGGCTTGGTCTTTTTAATCTCTTAAGTCCGTCTATGAGAAAAAGACAGTTTGGCGATGCTCAGCATCCATCGAGCTATAAAAATAAATTCTCAGAGAACTACACCAACTACAAATGGGCGCCCAGGACACAATTGACATTTGTAAAATGCCCTGACAGTTTCTTACATCTAACTGAAGACTATTGGTGAGAATTCCAGGATCAGCATATCTGATGTGGCCGCCATGAGGTGTTCCCACCATCCCTGATGGATTTTCTATATTGGGAAGAATGTAACAGAACAGAACACCCACTTTGCAGGAAAAAGAGTGGTCAGCCATTAAAGCCTAAAGATCTCAGCAATCAGATTCTCCGCTAAAAAAGAGCAGCATGCGACTTCTCAACCTAGACATCAAAAAGTGACCTAGAGATCACTTTTTGATGAATAAATTATTAAAATGATCAGATAAACAGCGCTCTGCCAGCCTAATATTCAGAGAAACAGCCCAAACAGCATCCCTTCTCACTAGTGAGATGAGGGGGAGCCCTCTGTAGTTGTGCTTCTCCGAATGCTAGAACCCTACAGGTGAAGGGTACCTCTAAGCAGCCATTCTTAAAGAGGAAGTAAACCCTGTTGGGTTTACTTCCTCTTTGTCTACCTGCAAAGGTAAAGCATAATGGGCTACTATGCATCGCATCGCATCCATTATGTGTCACTTACCTGACACAGGAGCCAGCGAAGTCGCCGCTGTCCCCTGTAGTCCGGAGCGTCCATCTTCTTCTGAGTATCGCTGCTCTGGCGCTGTGCACGGTAGCCGCCACTAACTGCATATCGCTAACGGTATGCTGCTAACTGCGATAGTGCGCCGTAGACAGCTGCGACTGTTTTCTTTTAATAAATATCTCGTAAACCGTGTAGGTTTAGGAGATATTTCTTGGACCTACAGGTAAGCCTTAATCTAGGCTTACCTGGAGGTCAAAGTGGTTTGTAAGGGCCGGTTCACACTGCAGGCGAGGCGAGGCGACTCCGACTTGCCTCGCGGCGACCTGCCGCGACCTCAGCGGCAACTTGCAGATGACTTCTGTATAGAAGTCAATGCAAGTCGCCCCGAGGTCGCCCAAAAGTAGTACAGGAACCTTTTTTCTGAGTCGGAGCGACTCGAGTCGCTCCTCTCAGAACGGTTCCATTGTACAGAACGGGGGCGACTTGCGAGAGCGAGGCGAGGCGAGTCGTGTCGCCTCGCATCGCCCGCTGTGTGAACCGGCTCTAAGGGTTTACAACCACTTTAACCTAGGATGGATGGGTGGGAGGATGGATAGATGGGCGAGTATATGGGTGGAGCGAGGATGGAGATATTTAATGATCAGGAGATGGCAGATCTGCCTGTCAGTGTTCTGATCCAGCACAGATCAGTGTACAGTGAAGGAAGCTTGTCTTCTCCTCCTGCTGTCATCTGCTGACCTCCCAGCACAATGTCACCATGCCATTCAGTATGATCAGATCCCCCCTGCCAGGCTCTGATCTCTGCTGCAGACTGGGAGTAAATGCGGCTAGGTGAGAGAAGAGGAGAGGAGAGGACAGCCCAAACAACTAGCATAACATTTACCCACTACGTGCCTAACTGCCACACATTTAACACTAGCAGCCCGATGTACTATACTGGGAATGCGCTAAAAGCTTCTCAACCCTTCACTGCCTTTGCACTCCCCCCCTCCTCCTCCTCCCCAGATCCACTACACAGGCAACTGCTGTGATCACACTGCAGATCTGAGAGAACACCACAAGTGTGGTGTTCTGCTTTATCTTACCTCCTAGCAGCTTCTTCAGTGATATGCCCCGATCACGAGCTGACTCCTCTGCTCATGTCTTGTGCTCCATCGGACCAGCCATGATGAGTTACTCAAAAAAACAGAAGTGATTGGTGGGTCCGATAACAGCACCACTGCCCTATGTCCTACGGACCCACCAATCACTAACCACCACAGGACACATAATGCCAGAGTGAGTGCGCAGAGAGATTTGCGCTCCATGGGCAGTCTAAACGCCAGCCAATAAATTTGCTTGCCTGCAATCACATGATTCTGATGACATAATGCTTCCCATAGCACCTCTGTGGCTGGCGCCATGCCCCCCCTGCACACACTTAAAGGGGCTTTAACCACTTGCCGACCGCCGCACGACGATATACGTCGGCAGAATGGCACGGGCAGGCATATGGGCGTATATATAAGTCCCTGCCTTCCCGCGGGTGGGGGGCCCGATCGGGCCCCCCCCCGATGCCTGCGGCGGTCGGCATTCGTTCGGGAGCGATCCGGGATGAGGGGGCAGCCATTCATTCATGGCCACCCCCTCGCGATCGCTCCCGACTAATAGAAATGCTCCACGACATCACTTCCTCTCCTCACAGGAGAGGAAGTGATGTAATCTCTCCTCTGTGTCGGTATTTTTCGAACATGCCAGGCACACTCACACCCCCCCTTTACCCCCCGATCACCCCCCCAATTACCCCTGCCCCCCCCCCCCAGTCACAGTGACACCAATTGTATTTTTATTTTTTTATTTTTTTTGCATTGGTGTCATTTGTGACTGTAATAACTGTTAGGGCAGTTAGGGTTAGCCCCCTTTAGTTCTAATGTGCCCCCCTAACCCCCCCAATAAAGGTTTAACCCCGTGATCACCCCCCGTCGCCAGTGTCACTAAGGCTGGGTTCACATTGCAGCGGTTTATGAGAACGAATGTGATTCGCACCGCACTGCAGTGCAAATCACATCCGATCTCTGTGCGATTCGAGTTCAGCCATACAGATAGTATGGCTGAATTCGCGCCGCACCAGCCGCAAATTCGCACGGGACCCTTTTTTTGGTCCGCAGCAGAATCGGATCGCATGGGTGTTCACTGCCGCCGGGAGGCATGCGATGCGGGAACCCGCTGCGGATTCGTGGCGTTCCCGCATCGCTCCAGTGTGAACCCAGCCTAATAAGCGATAGTTTTTCTGATCGCTGTATTAGTGTCACAGGTGACGCTAGTTAGGCAGGTAGGTATTTAGGTTCGCCGCAACTTTTTATAGCGCCAGGGACCCCCATATACTACCGCATAAAGCCCCCTGATTGCCCCCTAGTTAACCCTTTCACCAGTGATCACCATATAACTGTTACAGGTGACGCTGGTTGGTTAGTTATTTTTTTATAGTTACAGGGCACCCGCCATTTATTACCTAATAATAAAGGTTTAACCCCCTGATCACCCGGCGGGTGTCATTTGTGACTGTAATAACTGTTAGGGCAGTTAGGGTTAGCCCCCTTTAGTTCTAAGGTACCCCCTAACCCCCCCAATAAAGGTTTAACCCCGTGATCACCCCCCGTCGCCAGTGTCACTAAGGCTGGGTTCACATTGCAGCGGTTTATGAGAACGGATGTGATTCGCACCGCACTGCAGTGCAAATCACATCCGATCTCTGTGCGATTCGAGTTCAGCCATACAGATAGTATGGCTGAATTCGCGTTGCACCCGCCGCACCCGCCGCAAACTCGCACGGGACCCTTTTTTTGGTCCGCAGCAGAATCGGATCGCATGGGTGTTCACACCATGCGATCCGAGTTTGCAGATCGCACTGCGATATGCGAACTGATCTGGGGGTGTCATTAACATTTCACTGACACTCCCAGCAGTTCGCATAGGGCAGTGTGAACTGCCGCCGGGAGGCATGCGATGCGGGAACCCGCCGCGCATTCGTGGCGTTCCCGCATCGCTCCAGTGTGAACCCAGCCTAATAAGCGATCGTTTTTCTGATCGCTGTATTAGTGTCACAGGTGACGCTAGTTAGGCAGGTAGGTATTTAGGTTCGCCGCAGCTTTTTATAGCGCCAGGGACCCCCATATACTACCGCATAAAGCCCCCTGATTGCCCCCTAGTTAACCCTTTCACCAGTGATCACCATATAACTGTTACAGGTGACGCTGGTTGGTTAGTTATTTTTTTATAGTTTCAGGGCACCCGCCATTTATTACCTAGTCTCACTAGTGTACCCCTAAATTTAGGGGTGTCTACTTTCCAAAATGGGGTCATTTGGGGGGGTTTGTGCCATCTTGGCATTTTATGGCCTTCAAAACTGTAACGCCCTTAGAAAGCCTGAAGGCGGTGCTTGGTTTTCGGGGCCCCGTACGCGGCTAGGCTCCCAAAAAGTCCCACATATGTGGTATCCCCGTACTCAGGAGAAGCAGCAGAATTTATTTTGGGGTGTCATTTCACATATGCCCATGGCATGCGTGAGCAATATATCATTTAGTGACAACTTTGTGAAAAAAAAAAAAAAAAAAGTTTGTAATTTTCCCGCAACTTGTGGCAAAATATAAAATATTCCATGGACTCAACATGCCTCTCAGCAAATAGCTTGGGGTGTCTACTTTCTAAAATGGGGTCATTTGTGGGGGTTTTGTGCCATCTTGGCATTTTATGGCCTTCAAAACTGTAATAGGTAGTGAGGAGTGAAGTCAAATATTTATGCCCTTAGAAAACCTGAAGGCGGTTCTTGGTTTTCGGGGCCCCGTACGCGGCTAGGCTCCCAAAAAGTCCCACATATGTGGTATCCCCGTACTCAGGAGAAGCAGCAGAATTTATTTTGGGGTGTCATTTCACATATGCCCATGGCATGCGTGAGCAATATATCATTTAGTGACAACTTTGTGAAAAAAAAATAAAATAAATTAAAGTTTGTAATTTTCCCGCAACTTGTGGCAAAATATAAAATATTCCATGGACTCAACATGCCTCTCAGCAAATAGCTTGGGGTGTCTACTTTCTAAAATGGGGTCATTTGTGGGGATTTTGTGCCATCTTGGCATTTTATGGCCTTCAAAACTGTAATAGGTAGTGAGAAGTGAAATCAAAAATTTACGCCCTTAGAAAGCCTGAAGGCGGTTCTTGGCTTTCGGGGCCCCGTACGCGGCTAGGCTCCCAAAAAGTCCCACATATGTGGTATCCCCGTACTCAGGAGAAGCAGCAGAATTTATTTTGGGGTGTCATTTCACATATGCCCATAGCATGTGTGAGCAATATATCATTTAGTGACAACTTTGTGTAAACAAAAAAAAAATAAATTTTTTTTTGTCATTATTCAATCGCTGGAGGCAAAAAAATAAAATATTCAATGGGCTCAACATGCCACTTATCAATTTCCTTAGGGTGTCTACTTTCCAAAATGGGGTCATTTGGGGGGGGTTTTGTACTGCCCTGCCATTTTAGCACCTCAAGAAATGAGATAGGCAGTCGTAAACTAAAAGCTGCGTAAATTCCAGAAAACGCACCTTAGTTTGTAGATGTGACAACTTTTGCGCAAACCAATAAATATACAGTTATTGACTTTTTTTTTACCAAAGACATGTGGCTGAATACATTTTGGCCTAAATGTATGACTAAAATTGAGTTTATTGGATTTTTCTAATAACAAAAAGTAGAAAATATCAGTCAAATACCTTTAAAAGAAAGCTCTATTTGTGGGAAGAAAAGGACGCAAATTTCGTTTGGGTACAACATTGCATGACCGCGCAATTACCAGTTAAAGCAGCGCAGTGCCAAAGTGTAAAAAGACCTCTGGTCATTTACCAGCAAAATGGTCCGGTCTGAAAGTGGTTAAAAAAAAAAGTATTTATTTTGTTGATGAGTAGCTTTTGGGGGGGGGGGGGGGGTCAGCGCCCATGCACCCCCTATGGATGGGCCGCCACTGGCTACTAATGCGGTGCTGTAAGTCTTTGCTCTGTGGGTGCCATATTTGTTTTGTGCTAATCAATGCACCAGAAAAGATAAATCTATTATTTACAACTTGTTGTTGGCATCTGAGTGGCCTGGCAGAGCGCTGAAGAATTATTACGCTTCTGAGCGGCAGCTATACGGTGCCAGCATCTGGACGGAGAGCAGCAGGTGCAGATCAGCTGGTGTCTCCCTGTTGCTTAATATAGCGTAATCTCTTTACCTCCGGGGGGAGGAGAAGAAGGGGATTTAGATATTTAGATAATCTTTCCGCAGGATCCCACTCCTCTCTAAGCAGAGGGCCAGTCGGCAGGTCCATTAACCCCATCGCTTGCCAGCTAAGGTTTTTGCTAAGAGTTCATCAAAGAGTACCGGTCATTAATAGCTCCACGAAGAAGCCATTCTGTTCACTTCTAACCTATCAATTCAGGAGGTATAAACTATTTTCATTTTCTTGTTGGACCCTGGCAGACTGGCACATCCTCTGAAGTACCCACATAACACAAGAAAAGTGACAGTGCCTTGCGAAAGTATTCGGCCCCCTTGAACTTTTCAACCTTTTGCCACATTTCAGGCTTCAAACATAAAGATATAACATTTTTATTTTTTGTGAAGAATCACCAACAAGTGGGACACAATTGTGAAGTGGAACGAAATCTATTGGATTTTTGAAACTTTTTAAAATAAAAAAATGAAAAGTGGGGCGTGCAAAATGATTCGGCCCCCTTGCGTTAATACTTTGTAGAGCCACCTTTTGCTGCGATTACAGCTGCAAGTCGCTTGGGGTGTCTCTATCAGTTTTGCACATCGAGAGACTGAAATTCTTGCCCATTCTTTCTTGCAAAACAGCTCGAGCTCAGTGAGGTTGGATGGAGAGCCTTTGTGAACAGCAGTTTTCAGCTCTTTCCACAGATTCTCGATTGGATTCAGGTCTGGACTTTGACTTGGCCATTCTAACACCTGGATACGTTTATTTGTGAACCATTCCTTTGTAGATTTTGCTGTATGTTTGGGATCATTGTCTTGTTGGAAGATAAATCTCCGTCCCAGTTTCAGGTCTTTTGCAGACTCCAACAGGTTTTCATCCAGAATGGTCCTGTATTTGGCTGCATCCATCTTCCCCTCAATTTTAACCATCTTCCCTGTCCCTGCTGAAGAAAAGCAGGCCCAAACCATGATGCTGCCACCACCATGTTTGACAGTGGGGATGGTGTGTTGAGGGCGATGAGCTGTGTTGCTTTTACGCCAAACATATCGTTTTGCATTGTGGGCAAAAAGTTGGATTTTGGTTTAATCTGACCAGAGCACCTTCTTCCACATGTTTGGTGTGTCTCCCAGGTGGCTTGTGGCAAACTTTAGACGAGACTTTTTATGGATATCTTTGAGAAATGTCTTTCTTCTTGCCACTCTTCCATAAAGGGCAGATTTGTGCAGTGTACGACTGATTGTTGTCCTATGGACAGACTCTCCCACCTCAGCTGTAGTTCTCTGCAGTTCATCCAGAGTGATCATGGGCCTCTTGGCTGCATCCCTGATCAGTCTTCTCCTTGTCTGAGCTGAAAGTTTAGAGGGACGGCCAGGTCTTGGTAGATTTGCAGTGGTCTGATACTCCTTCCATTTCAAAATGATCGCTTGCACAGTGCTCCTTGGGATGTTTAAAGCTTGGGAAATCTTTTTGTATCCAAATCCGGCTTTAAACTTCTCCACAACAGTATTACGGACCTGCCTGGTGTGTTCCTTGGTCTTCATGTTGCTCTCTGCGCTTTCAACAGAACCCTGAGACTATCACAGAGCAGGTGCATTTATACAGAGACTTGATTACACACAGGTGGATTCTATTTATCACCATCAGTCATTTAGGACAACATTGGATCATTCAGAGATCCTCGCTGAACTTCTGGAGTGAGTTTGTTGCACTGAAAGTAAAGGGGCCGAATAATTTTGCACGCACCACTGTTCAGTTTTTTATTTGCTAAAAAGGTTTAAAATATCCAATAGATTTCGTTCCACTTCACAATTGTGTCCCACTTGTTGGTGATTCTTCACAAAAAATAAAAATGTTATATCTTTATGTTTGAAGCCTGAAATGTGGCAAAAGGTTGAAAAGTTCAAGGGGGCCGAATACTTTCGCAAGGCACTGTATGTGCTCCAGTATTAGGAAAATAATATTATCCACCCCAGTGTTATTTATTAAAAACTATTATATACGGTATATTATATATATATTGATAAAATACCATTTACCCTTTTTGCCAGACCTAAGGAGAAACCATTTGTGTTTTACTTATATGATGTGAACGGCATTGGATAGCAGTAGAAGCATTCAGTTCTGTAACTGTTCCCATAGCTATTGTAGTGTAATGACCGTGAAGCCAGAAACTTTGTCTGCCACTTGATTTTCTTCTTCTTCTCTAGAGACGCTATGGGGAGACCACACGTGTCTACCTCGTTCAATGTCCGAATTAGAGGGTGTAGCATCAGGGAGTCACCTCACCGCCATGGTAAGAAAGAGGATATCGGGTAGAACCAGACAGAAGAATACAGATGCTTGTTGTTTGGTTGTGATGCAATACTCCTACTAGCCGGTTCAGGATGAGGGATGAGATTCGGTTTGCCGGGCCCAGCATGCAGGAAAGCTTTCTAGTGCTCAACAAATTTAAAAGTCAAAGCACAGCTTGGGCAGAAAAGACACTTCCTAGCATGGGTAATAAATAAAAAAAAAAGTATCTCTGGCCAACTTATCTGTGGTGCTGTCCCCTGCAAACTCAATCGCTCATTGAATCAGCACTGGTTCTCTTTCAGGTTGGACGATGCCCAGTCTGGAGGGGTGTTCAAGGCTTTACCCACCATCCTGGACCCACATAAGAAGGCTAGATGATTGCACCCGTACTCAGCTGTGCCTTTTCCTCCAACTAACAAACTATAGCGAGAGCCTGGAAAACACCAACACTTCACATTGCCGAAGTAAAGAATAGGGTTACCCAAGCCATGATACACAGCAAAATCGAAGAAACAATTCTAGACCGTCTACCTCGATATAATAAGA
Source organism: Lithobates pipiens (assembly GCF_037356315.1). Taxonomy (NCBI): domain Eukaryota; kingdom Metazoa; phylum Chordata; class Amphibia; order Anura; family Ranidae; genus Lithobates; species Lithobates pipiens. The sequence goes on from NW_027507696.1 coordinate 9,369,031, forward strand.
TATGGCAGCCTTGGGTTAGGCACTTCCTACCTCCCAACCTAGACCCTAGTCTATTGGAACCTTGAGCGCACCCCTCCCCAAAAAGAAACTCCCTGATGCCTGCCGCCCTGGGCTCGTGCGAGCCCACCGACCACCCTCTCTCCCCACACTACATCCTCTTCTCTGCTCCCCTCTTCTCCACCTCTAGTTTCTAGTCTTCCCCCCCCCCCCACTACTTTACCTCTTTACATTCAAAAATACCACCTATGCAGTACCTGTACTCCCATGTTGGCTTAAGTTCTTGGTCTTGGGGGTAACCCAGACAACCAACCTTGGGAAACCCGGGGCACCTGATCCTAATCACTTTTGCTAGGGTTTGCCCCATTCCTACTCGGACCCCTTTGATAATAGTCTTGCCCTCAGGGCTAGACCCTTGTATTTAACGATGATACTCTATTTATGCCATTGTGAAAGAAACAAGAGACTCTGGCTCTAATCAGGTGCTTAAAGATTTACCATCCCCTGCCGCCCCCACCATAGGCACCCATGCGTCCGCCATCCTGAAAGGGGCTGGGTGCATGGATGGTCACGCCCGTGCGCCCAAAATGCACAGGCCGCCATTGTTCGTTCATCAAAACCTATAACGGATTTGTTTTCAACAGCGCTTATTTATTGTGTGTCATCATTATTCACCTTTTTACTAATAGTGGGGTTTTTCTTCACTGCTCCTTTAGGCTACAATTTTGTTAAATATATGTAGTTGCCTGACTATCCATATACCCCACCCAAATTTGGGCTGTAATGCCATATTTTATTATTCTTATATCTTCTTCTGCTTCCATGTACTGGGACAATCAGGTTAAGCTCATGAACTGTGCTGTACTTTTCTTTTCTTACGTACGTAACAGCAGGAATCTCTATCATGCCAGTCACTTTTAGTATGCATCTGTGTGTAAAATAAGTCTCTTGAAACATACAGCAGTCTCTAGCAATGCAGCAGCTTTTTCTAGAGGACAATGCAAACTGAAGGTAACCCTGTCTGGAAGGGTTTTTCCCAGTGACACGCCAACATCTGTCAATAAATCTCTATTGTCTAAGCTCCTCACAGACTTCCACTCAAATAAAAGGCATTCAGGTACATCTATTATACTGGAAGTATTCCACGTGAAGTTTTTTTTTTTTTTCAGACACTCACCTGAGGATTGCCGGTGCCAAACCCAAGGCCAGGATTGGAGAGGGACATTGATGGACCCAGAGGCGAGCTGATAACGGAGTACGGTGGGCCCATTCCATTGATAGGTGAACTAAGGGGTGAGTGAAGTTGAGTGGGCGATCCCAGCGACGGGCTGAGCCCAGAGCTACTTAAGGATGGATGGAGCAGAGGCGCGGTCATAGAACCACGAATACCTGGAGAGTTCAAGGCCGCAGAATTGACCTGGGTGGAGAAATCTGTAGAGACAAAAGAGAAGATTTCATTAAAAATAAATAAGAAAGCAGGGTAAAAAAAAAAAAAAAAACAACGAACAAGAGACATTACTAAGGTGGTCATGTTGTCTCTAGTAGTAATGTGCAGCCACTTAAAGTGGAAGTAAACCCTCCTATCGTTTTCAGCCAAGGAAGCTGCCATCTTGGCCTCCCTTTAATCTTTAACTGCCATGAAGCTGCACATGTGATCAGTTATGACACCAGCCATTGGATGGTTTGACAGTTTGGTTGAGAGCACAACCAATGTGACAGTTAACATTTCCAGCATGCCGGGAATGTAACTGTTTTTTCAAACTGTTAGATCGTTGGGTTTAATTCCGCTTTAAAGTGGTTGTAAACCCTTACAAACCACTTTGACCTACAGGTAAGCCTAGATTAAGGCTTACCTGTAGGTCCAAGAAATATAAACCGTATAGGTTTAGGAGATATTTACCTGAAGACAGCCAGCACTGTCTGCGGTGCATGCGCCGTAGACTGAGGCGCGCTGGGTAAGCCGCAGATTGTGGCGATATGCCGCGAGTGTCGGCTCCCGTGCGCATGCGCGGGAGTGATGTCATCGCTGCTCCGGCGAATCACAGCGCCGGAGCAGCGAGACCCACCAAGAAGATGGACGCTCGGAACTACAGGGGACAGCGGTGACTTCGCTGGCTCCGGTGTCAGGTAAGTGACACATAATAGACTACTATGCGATGCATAGTAGTCCATTATGCTTTGCCTTTGCAGGGAATCAAAGAGGAAGTAAACCCATCAGGGTTTACTTCCTCTTTAAATCCGCAGGAGCTTATGACATCACCAAAACCATTCTGATGTCTCTCATACAGCGCCTTGAAAAAGTATTCATACTCCTTGAAATGTTCCACATTTTTTTTTATGTTGCAACCAAAAACGTAAATGTATTTTATTGGGATTTTTTGTGATAGATCACCACAAAGTGAAACATAATTGTGAAGTGGAAGGAAAAGTATAAATGGTTTTCAATTTTTTTTTTACAAATAAATATCTGAAAAGTGTGGTGTGCATTTGTATTCAGCCCCCCTTTACTCTGATACCCCTAAGTCAAATCTAGTGGAACCAATTGCCTTCAGAAGTCACCCAATTAGGAAATAGAGTCCACCTGTGTGTACTTTTATCTCAGTATAAATACAGATGTTCCGTGAAGCTCTCAGAGGTTTGTTAGAGAACATCAGTGAACAAGTAGCATCATGAAGGCCAAAGTACAGAACAGACAGGTCAGGGATAAAGTTGTGGAGAAGTTTAAAGCAGGTTTAGGTTATAAAAAAAAAAATCTCCCAAGCTTTGAATATCTCACGGAGCACTGTTCAATCCATCAGCTGAACATGGAAAGAGTATGACACAACTGCAAACCTACCAAGACATGGCCGCCCACCTAAACTGACCGGCCGGGCAAGGAGAGCATTCATCAGAAAAGCAGCCATGAGGCCCGTTGTAACTCTGGAGGAGCTGCACAGATCCACAGCTCAGATGGGGGAATCTGTTTAGAGGACAACTATTCAGGGCCAGATTAAGAGCATCATGGGCCTGGTGCTGAGGATTTTAACGGACATTTTTATGTAAATTTTTTTGTTAAAATAAATTAAATATTTTAAACAAACCACTCATTCACACTGTATGCACAAGACAACCCATGTGAATGAGCCCTTCGTTTTTTTTTATTATTTATTAAATTTTTTAATTATTTTTAAATTTATTATTATTTGTTGCAGTTTTTCTATTTTTTACATTTTTTTCCACAATGCTTTTTTGGGGGAATGGAGCAGTGGAAGGTGTATTTTTTGTGCCAGGAGGTACAAGGAGCGTCTCATGCAGTGCAGTATCCAAATGGTCAGTCCATCACTGCTGGGCCTATATTAAAAGGTACAGGCCTGGAGCTGCAGCTCCAATAGCCCCTATGTCAGTGATGGCGAACCTTGGCACCCCAGATGTTTTGGAACCACATTTCCCATGATGAATGAATGAAATACTTGTATAGTGCACAATGCGAACTGAATCGCCTCTAGGCGCTGTGGCGAGCTTTGATCATCTGCTAAAAGAGGAAGGTCTTGAGTTTTTTCCTAAAAGCCAGGTGATTTTCTTCCAGGCAGATGTTGATTGGTAGAGCATTCCATAGCCGAGGCCCTTGGACAGCGAATCTCCGATCACCCTTGGATTTATACCGGGCTTTGGGCACGAGGAGGAGGTGCTCAACTACACTTCAGAGTGCAGGAGCATCATGGCAAATGTAGTTCTAAAACATCTGGAGTGCCAAGGTCCGCCATCACTGCCCTATGTTAATCTGGCCCTGCAACTATTAGTTGTTCACTCTACAAATCTGACCTTTATGGAAGAGTGGCAAGAAGAAAGACCTTGTTAAATGAAAGCCATTAAAAGCCCCGTTTGCAGTTTGCCAGAAGCCATGTGGGGGGCACAGCAAACATCAGGAAGAAGATGCTCTGGTCAGATAAGACCAAAACTGCACTTTTTGGCCTAAAAGCAAAACGCGATGTGTGGCAGAAAACTAATGCTGCGTACACACGGGCGGATTGTATGGCGTACTTAGTCCGTCGAAACACATTTCAGCGGACAATCCGCTCGTGTGTGGGCTTCAGCAGACTTTTTCAGCGTGCAGTCCGGAGTACCAAGTATTTCGGTTTTTTCGAAATTCTGTCCGTCGTACTTTGGTTTCAGCGGACAATACGGTCGTCAGTATGCTAGTTCGACGGACTAAGAATGGCGCATGCCCAGAAAGGATTTACACGGCGGAAGGGTGCTTTGCTGTGTCTTGGACTTCCTATTTCTAGTCCCGTCGTACGTGCTGTACACGTCATCGCGCAAGCTTTCGACGGACTGTTTGTGTATCCGTGTGTGGTCAAGTCCGTTCAGTGGAAAGTACGACGGACTGTCCGTCGGATTGTATGACGAACTAAGTATGCCATACAGTCCGCTCGTGTGTACGCGGCATAACACTGCACATCACCCTGAACACACCATCCCCACCGTGAAACAATGCTGCAATATTTTATGCCACACTGTATTTGCGCAGCAGTCTTTCAAAACGCAATTTTTGGGGGAAAAATACATTTCAATTAATTAAAAAAAAAAAAATACTTAAACAGTAAAGTTAGCTCGATTTAAATATTTTTTTTTTGTATAATGTGAAAGATGATGTTACACCAAGAGAATCGTGATCTTTATTCTAAGCAAAAAAAAAAAAAAAAAAAAAATGTGATTCTCGTTTTAGCCAGAATTATGCAGTTCTAATGCACGCTACACTTTTCACATATTTCGTTTTTTAATTAAAATTTGAAAACCATTTATCATTTTCCTTCTACTTCACAATTATGTGCCACTTTGTGTTGGTCTATCACATAAACTCCCAATAAAAAACATTTACATTTTTGGTTGTAACATGACGAAATGTGGAAAATTTCAAGGGGCACTGTATACTGTAGTAACGTGTCAGTATCCTCATCTGGAGCTACTGATATACTGCTGAAAGATTTACCTACCAAATCACAAAGAAGCAGTGGGGCACTGCATAAACCGCACCTTGTGCTTCCATGTCTTCATCAGTTCTTAGTGAATCTTTAGGCTGAATATACAACCTCTAAACAGTCTCCCCAATCAACCAGTAAGCAGATCTAATAAGCCAGGGAAATATGTTTACATATGCTAGACCCCGACACGGATTCGGCACATCCACCATGACAGTGGTGTGAAATCCCTGGATGAAATATGAATGACATCAGTGCTCGTCTTGCCTATTCTCATTCAACATGTCACCCTTTTATGTTTTTCTGACAACATTTCCTATATTCCTGCCTAGATGACATCAGTGGGGTCACAGTGGCTGACAGCGGGAAAGGATTAGGGGCCCTGACCCTTGGGGGGGGGGGGGGCACAGCTGGGTTCCATTCAATGCCTCACCATATTGCTATGCTTCGGTTTCTTATCTGTAAAGTATATTATCCGCACACAGAATCAGACAAGCTATCTCAGACACCTATTTGTGGTTTCTTGAACTCACTTTTATACTGGTGCATATCTTTTACACCTTGCTCCTTTCATAATTTTCCCGCTTGTATTCTCTAAGATGCACTTTAAAAAGGGATTCCCTACAAAATGCAGTTCAATCAAAGAAAACCGTAATTCAGATTTACCTATCCTTGAAATAGCTCATATACAGTGCCTTGAAAAAGTATTCATACCCCTTGAAATTTTCCACATTTTGTCATGTTGCAGCCGAAAACATGAAATGCATTTTATTGGGATTTTATGTGATTGACCAACACAAAGTGGCAACATAATTGTGAAGTGGTAGAAAAATGATAAATGGTTTTCAACATTTATTACAAATAAAAGTGTGGTGTGCATTTGTATTCAGCACCCGAGTCAATACTTTGTAGAACCACCTTTGGCTGCCATTACAGCTGCAAGTCTTTTTCGGTATGTCTCTACCAGCTTTGCATTTCTAGAGAGTGAAATGTTTGCCCATTCTTCTCTACAAAATATCTCAAGTTCTGTCAGATTGGATGGAGAGTGTCTGTGAACAGCAATTTTCAAGTCTTGCCACAGATTCTCAATTGGATTTAGGTCTGGTCATTCTAATGCCGCGTACACACGAGCGAATTGTCCGGCGTACTTAGTCCGGCAAACAATCCGGCGGATAGTCCGGCGGACTCTCTACCGAACGGACTTGGCCACACACGGACACACAGAAAGTCCGGCGTTTGCTAGCGCGATGACGTACAGTACGTACGACGGGACTAGAAAAAGGAAGTTCAATAGCCAGTAGCCAATAGCTTCCTTTTTCGTACTTGCTTCTGAGCATGCGTCATTCTTAGTCCGCCGTACTAGCATACTGACGAACGTATTGTCCGCTGAAACCCAAGTCAGATGGGAAGATTGGAGTGCAAAAATACTTAGTTCGCCGGACTTCACGCTGGAAAAGTTAGCTGAAGCCCACACACAATCGAATTGTCCGCTGAAATGCGTTTCGGCGGACTAAGTACGCCGGACAATCTGATCGTGTGTACGCGGCATAACACATGAATATGCTTTGATCTGAACCATTCCATTGTAGCTCTGGCTGTATGTTTAGGGTCGCTGTCTTACTGGAAGGTGAACCTCTGCCCCAGTCTCAAGTTTTCTGCAGACTCAAACAGGTTTTCTAAGATTGTCCTGTATTTGGCTCCATCCATCTTCCCATCAACTCTGACCAGCTTCCCTGTGCCTGCTGCAGAAAAGCATCCCTACAACATGATGCAGCCACCACCATGTTTCACGGTGGGGATGGTGTGTTCAGGGTGATGTGCAGTGTTAGTTTTCTGCCACGCACAGCATTTTGCTTTTAGGCCAAAAAGTTAAATTTTGGTCTCATCTGACCAGGCCATGTCTAGGTAGGTCTGCAGTTGTGCCATACTCTTTCCATTTTTAGATGATTGATTGAACAGTGCTCCATGAGATGTTCAAAGTTTGGGATATTTTTTTATAACCTAACCCCGTTTTAAATTTCTCCACAACTTTATCCCTGACCTGTCTGGTGTGTTCCTTGGCCTTCATGGTGCTGTTTGTTCACTAAGGTTCTCTAACAAACCTCTGATGGCTTCTTAGAACATTTGAATACAAATGCACGCTACACTTTCAAGATATTTATTTGTAAACAATTTTGAAAACCATTTATCATTTTCCTTCCATGTCACAATTATGTGCCACTTTGTGTTGGTCTAACACATAAAATCCCAATAGAACATATTTACGTTTACTGCACACAGAAGGATATTTATTTTAATGCATTGAGAATTACAAGCCCTTTATGCTTATTATTGTTGCTTTGTAGGAGCTTTGATCCACATATATGTGTGTTTTTTTTGGGGGGGGGGGGGTTGTGCTTTTTGCAGTACAGTCTATGATTTATTTTGGGACACATTCACATCTATGCTTTTTTCAGCCGCTGTGTTTTTGGAAAGGGTCATGGTGCGCTTTTGGTACAATATACGTCAATGGAGAAGCTGCAGAAATGCATTTTGCATTTTTTTCATCAAAGCCAACCTTTTCCCAAAAAGCAGTAAAAACAAAACACATCAAAAATACATGTGAAGAACGCGTCAAAAATGCGTGTGCAAAAACGCAAAAGGCACTGCAAAAAGCACAACAGAAATGGATCCAAAGGCCTAATTCACACCTATGCCGCTTGCTTTTGATCCATTTCTGCAGTGTTTTTTGCGGTGCATTTTTCACACGTTTTTTTTATGTGTTTTGTATGCTTTTTTTTGGCCAATTTGTTTTTGGCAGATTAAAAACGCATCAAAAATGCACTACATGCTTTTCTGCAGCGTCACCATTGAAGTCTGTTGAACCAAAAAGGCACTATTTTGCATTTAAAAAAGTCCTACCCTTTCCCAAAAAGCAGTGGCTGATAAAATGCATAGATGTGAACAGGTTCTATAGGAAACCATGTTACATGTGTGTTTCTGAAAAAAAGCACACAAAAACGCATACTCGTTTTTTACTCGCAAGCTCGTTTGGCTGTACTTCTCCAGTGGATCACAGGAGTGCAGTTCGTTTTGCACGCCTGACCCATTTTCAGCAGAGAGCAAGTTGAAGTCTGCTCTCTGCTGACGTCACAGCAGTCGGTCCAGGTTCCGCTTCATCACAACCATGGAGTGGGGATCTGTCCATATGCCTGGACCGGCATTCCGGCTCAGCCTCTCAGTGAGCTGCTGAGACCCTGAGCTGGCCGCTCCTACCCTCTCCACAGTCCAGCACTCAAGTAAGCGAGGAGGGAGCAGAGCAGAGAGCTGTGACTGACGGTCACCATCTCTCTGCTCACGGAGCTGTGAGAACGAAGCGATCTGCAGTGTTCGATCACTCGGTTCTCAGTGTTAGAGGCACCAGGAGACAGATGAATCTAAAAAAAATAAAAAAATAAAAAACAAACATACTTCTCTTTAAAGTTTTTTTTTTTACCTTAATGCATTCTATATAGGGGTATCAGTTGTGGCGTCCATGCTACTTTCCCAGTGCAAATATTCATGTAGCGTATATGTCATCACAGGGAAATAAAAATAAAATAAGGCAGGAAATAGGATATCCTCGTATTGTGAAACCGCCATCAAATTTACATAAACAGCGCCAAAGCCTGACAGTGAAAGCGAAAATGAGGGATGATTTATTTTCATCGCAGAGAAACTTCTGGGATTGAGGAAGTATAATCAGACGGGTAATAGTGAGATGGACAAAAAAAAGGAATCAAAAATCCTCCACTAAACCAGTGTGAAGCACAGAAATACAGAGACAGTATCTGAAAGTTAGTGGAGAAAGCCATGAAAATCATTGTATTTTGCCTCTGGCCAACTAGACTTTACCTAGACTGATCAGGGGCGGACTGACCATTCGGGCACTCGGGCACTGCCCGAGGGCCCCATGCCACCAAGGGGCCCCATCAGGGTTGCCAGCCTCAATAAAACCAGGGACAGTATGTAAAAATCTGTGTTTTTAAAAAAAAAAAAATCCCAAGATTATAGCTGCCCCACCTCTCCAGTGCCTTTTCAGTGTGTGTATTCGGTGTGTATATATTGTGTTACTGTGTGTGTGTGTATACTGTGTGGCCCCATAATCTCCTATTGACCAGGGGCCACATAATCTCCTATTGCCCGGGGGCCGCATAATCTTCTCCTATTGCCCGGGGGCCCCATGAGTTGTCAGTCCACCCCTGGCACCGATACAGTCTAAAACAGAGGTCCACCCTAAAGTGGAGCTTCCGCTCATTGGAACCCTCCCCCCTCCGGCGCCACAATTGGCACCTTTCAGGGGGGAGGGGGGGTGCAGGTACCTGTACAGTACAGGTATCTGCACCCACTTCCGGCGTAGATTCTGCAGAAGCTACGCCCCTTTCCGCAGAATCTACGCCCCTTTCCGAAGGTCCCCTGCTGCCTGCTGGGAAACACACGGATCCCAGAGACAGCGGGGACCATCCTTATTGCGCAGCGCGACTCGCGCATGCGTAATAGGGAACCGGGAAATGAAGCCGCAAGGCTCCACTTCCTCATTCCCATACCCAAGATGGCGGCGGCAGCACCCGAGAGACGATCGAGAGATCGGCTTCGGGTGCCGACATCGCGGGCGCGCTGGGAGGGTAAGTGTCATTATTTTAAAAGTCAGCAGCTGCAGTATTTGTAGCTGCTGGCTTTAAAAAAAAAAAAAACGGCGGATTCCCGCTTTAATTCCAAACTGCATACAGCTGTTTCAAGCTTACTGGCCATCATCAGTGCAGTGTATGGAAACCATGGCTTCTATAAAGGAGGGTTGTGGGGATAGATAGATACAGATAGAGTTACTTTCCTGTACATAAACCACATAACTATACCGCCGCCTGGGCATTTGCCGCTTTCACAAATGTGTTCCTTATTCCGATGCATCAAAGTGCTAAAGAAGATGACTAATGACCTCCGCTTCCTATGTCTGATAAACTACAACTTCTCTAATCCCAACACACACACAGTGTGATTATATGGGTGGATTACAGCAGCAGGTGAAGTAGTAGGTGGCCCCATGTGTGCCAGCAATTGTGTATAGTAGATACAAAATCAGTCACTACTCTGCGAGGTAGGTAGGACCTCCTGTCTTTGCAAATGATCATCAGAATTCCACCCATAGGAAAGAGAAAATTGAGTACTGTCCGTGATTCTTTTCTCTGTCACAATCGCACTAATACAACTACAATCACATCACCCATAGGAAAGTAAGACTGAAATGCAACTCTAAAGCCCCATACACACTATCATGCCCCGTACACACGACCGGACTTTTCGACATCAAAGGTCCGACGGAACGATTCCCGGCGGACCATTCGATCGTGTGTGGGCTGCAGCGGACTTTTGATTTGCAAACTTTAGAAATGGAACATGTTTCAAATTTTTCCACCGGAACTCCGCCAGACCCAGTTCCTACCGAGAAATCCGCTCGTGTGTGTGCCTGTCCGACGGACAAAAACCGACGCGAGGGCAGCTATTGGCTACTGGCTATGAACTTCCTTATTCTAGTCCGGTCGTACGTCATCACGTTCGAGTCCGTCGGACTTTGGTGTGATTGTGTGTGGCCAAGTCCGTTCATTCGGAAAGTCCATCAGAACTCCGTCGAAAGTCCGTCGGACCTAGTCCCTTCGAAAAGTCCGGTCGCGTGTACGCGGCATTAGGAGTTACAATTTGTATGCAATCAGGCAGGCCCTCGCACTACATGGTTTTGGTAAATCTGAAGAAAATCCGATAGTGTGTATGGGGCTTAAAGTGGTTGTAAACCCTTACAAACCACTTTGACCTACAGGTAAGCCTAGATTAAGGCTTACCTGTAGGTCCAAGAAATATCTCCCAAACCTATACGGTTTAGGAGATATTTGCCCGAAGACAGGCACCGCTATCTACGGCGCACGCACCATAGACAGCGGCGCGCAGGCGCACTGAGCGGGGCATCATCGATGACGGCAATGCCGCGAGTCTCGGCTCCCGTGCGCATGCGCGGGAGCGACGTCATCGCTGCTCCGGCGAATCACAGCGCCGGAGCAGCGAGACCCACGGAGACCCACCAAGAAGATGGACGCTCGGAACTACAGGGGACAGCGGTGACTTCGCTGGCTCCTGTGGCAGGTAAGTGACACATAATGGACTACTATGTGATGCGATGCGATGCATAGTAGTCCATTATGCTTTGCCTTTACAGGGAATGAAAGAGGAAGTAAACTCATCAGGGTTTACTTCCTCTTTAACACACACATACACATACAGTGTTTATGTATGTATATATATAAAAGAATATAGATATAGAAAAAAGAAAATTGGTTAAAAACCAACCGATTTTTATTTTTTTACAAACAAGATGTTGCACATCCACCCAGATGCAGTGTGCAAGCTCTGCTGAATATGACCGCATGGCATAAAACTGAACAGATTTAGCGATTTGAGCGCAGTTGACTCCTGTATACCATGAGCGAGTCCCTGACTTTACTCTTCTGCAGGTGCTCTTTATAAACAGGCATTGTTATATCACAAGGAGTGGATGTGGACTATATATTTTTTTCTGTTACTGAAATTTCTAAGTAAATATCGGCAACATTTCATATTCCGTGAGAAAGTAGAAACATTGGTTTTACGTAGGAAAGAACATGACGCCAATCTGAAGGGTATGTGGCAATGAGCGGGCAGATCAGAAAACAGGAAGTCTGCACAGAGACAGAGTTGTGAAAATAAGAAATCTGCGAGCGGATGATTGGTCCAGGGACACATTCACCTGAAAATAAAGTAACGTTACAGAGCAATTTCAGAAAAAGCAAAACCAAATCGGCAACCTGCTAATGTTTCCAGCAAGCACTGCAGCTGCGTTACAATCAGGAAGCTCTTCTAGATAATCAACTGCAGCCAGAATATCCAGGCTTTTCACAATGCATGCAAGCAAAACTGCAACCTGTTACCTTCAGGGGCGCTCAACCTCTTGAAGAGCGAAGGGCACTTTTGTGATTTGTAGGGCTGCAACTAACGATTATTTTCATAATCGAATAGTTGGCCGATTATTGTTTCGATTAATCGGTTAATAACCTTTATATATATTTTTTTTATTTTTACATATTTTTTGGCCCAATTTGTTGGGCAGATAAAAAAAAAAACACAAATTGCCGCAAAAACGCATTATTGCATGCTTTTCTGCAGCTACTTCAGCTCCATTGACGTATATTGAACCAAAAAACCAAAATAGCACCGCATTGCGTTAAAAAAAAAAAAAATCTGCATCTTTTCCAAATACGCAGCAGCTGAAAAAATCATAGATGTGAACGTGTCCCATAGGAAACCATGTAAATGAACTGTAGTGCGTTTCTGCAAAAAGCACCAAAAAACAAAAAGGTGTGACCCAGGCCTTAGATGTTTAGTAACATAATGGGGTTAAAAAAAACGAAAATTAGTGCAAAAAGAGCAAATAATCACTACTGTAAGGGGTTCATTTTTTTACTATGGGACAGTGAAAGTAATATTTACAGTAGCGATTTGTTCTTTTTGTACTATAAAGGGCTAGTTTTAGTTTTTTCTAACCCCATTATGTTAGTGGCTGATTAAAGTGGTTGTAAACCCTCACAACCAACTTTGACCTACAGGTAAGCCTAGATTAAGGCTTACCTGTAGGTCCAAGAAATATCTCCTAAACCTACACGGTTTAGGAGATATTTACCTGAAGACAGCCACCGTCGTCTACGGCGCATGTGCCGGAGACAGCGGTGCGCAGGCGCACTGGGCAAGCTGCAGATCGCGGCGATCTGCTGCGAGTGTCTGCTCCCGTGCGCATGCGCGGGAGTGACGTCATCGCTGCTCCAGCGAATCACAGCGCCGGAGCAGCGAGACCCACCAAGAAGATGGAGGTTCTGTACACAAGGGGACAGCGGTGACTTCGTTGGCTCCTGTTTCAGGTAAGTGACACATAATCAATGCGATGCATTGAACCAGAAAGTGATGGGAAATCCAAAATGCTGAGTTGGAACAAAAATAAAAAAAGGAAATCTCTCAATGGATGTACCTGCTTAAAGCGGAGGTCCACCCTAAAGTGGACCTTCCGCTCATCGGAACCCTCCCCCCCTCCGGCGCCACAATTGGCACCTTTCAGGGGGGAGGGGGGTGCAGGTACCTGTACAGTACAGGTATCTGCACCCACTTCCGGGATAGCTCTCTGCGGAAAGGGGCGTAGATCTACGCCCCTTTCCGAAAGTCCCCCCGCTGCCTGCTGGGAAACACACAGATCCCAGAGGCAGCGGGTCCATCCTTATTGCGCAGCGCAACTCGCGCATGCGCAGTAGGGAACCGGGAAATGAAGCCGAAAGGCTCCACTTCCTGATTCCCATACCCAAGATGGCGGCAGCAGCACCCGAGAGACGATCGAGAGATCGGCTTCGGGTGCCGACATCGCGGGCGTGCTGGGCGGGTAAGTGTCCTTATTTTAAAAGTCAGCAGCTGCAGTATTTGTAGCTGCTGGCTTTTAAAAAAAAAAACGGCGGAACTCCCGGTGGACTCCCGCTTTAAGAGAAGATTTCCACGTATTTTGATAAAGTTTCTTTCACTTCCTGTTGTGCCTCTGATACAGGAAGTGAAGGAAAATCTCTCCAGTAGGACAATAATAAAAATAAATAAAAAAAGCGATCTGGGGTTTTAACCCTTCCCTAATGTATCCACAGTTAAAAATAAATAAATAAATAAATAAAAATAAAAAAAGAATCTACTGTGCAGAAATCCCAGCAACACCTTCCCCCGGTTTCTTTGCAGCCGGGATAGAGGAATCATTGGCATCTCTATGTACAGTTTTATCCGCCATGTTTCTGGATTCTTGAACTATCCTGTTCAGATTTTGAATTCCGTAGACAAATGCAGACACACCTCCCAGGCCAAGAGCAGGATGTGAACTTACTGTATAGGGGGATATTAAGAGCCTGTTCAGACACAAGGAGATAAGGTGGCTAATAAATACCATTTGCAAATTGGATGATTTTCCTGATCCCACTCACAGAATCACATTTGTCAGGAAGGCGGACGGGCGATTTAATGGCGGCCTATGACCCCGGCCCTCAGCATGAACAGCGGCATACAGTAGTATCCATGTGAAATATGGACCTCGGCGGCAGAGACTGACCCCTCGCAGCGGCACGCACGAGCTGCAATCACTTTCAATGTTAAAGATGTAAGGAAGTAGCGTTTCCATGGAGACCAGTGAAAGGTTCTGAAGCGCCCTTAGGAATGAGCTTGTTTTGCACACAATTCTGATATGACCAACGCCGAGCCGAATACCGTAATCCGCAGAGCGCGTGGCAAGAGGAACTTTTACCCAATAAATGACCCCGCTCCAGTATGTTCTAAGACAGAGGTCTCCAAACTTTTCACTACAAGGGCACCAACTACAGTATACTTCACAAATACTTGCAGGTCAAAAAAATTGTATTTTTTTTTTTTTTTGTAAATGAATAAATGCAATTTAAATTATTTATTATTATTTAAGGTATTTATATAGCGCCATCAACTTATGCAACGCTTTACAAATACATTGTACATTCACATCAGTCCCTGCCCTCAAGGAGCTTACAATCTAATTCAAATAAATGAATACACTTTACTTAGTCCCTCCTTACATCAGAGGCTCACCACAGCCCCCCCCCCCCCTTACATCAGAGTCTTCATCAGGGCCCCCCCCCCCAATATGACAGCCCCCATCAGAGTCCCTAATAAGAGCCCCCCTTACATCAGGGTCCTCACTGAATTCTCCCTTTACATGAGGGTCCTCAACAGAGCCCCCCCCCCCCCCTTATATCAGGATCTCCATCAGAGTCCACCGATACCTGATAAATACAGCATGGCCCTGGAGCACTGGCTATATATGGCAGCAAGATGGAGAAAGTCTGAACAGGGAAAGTGCCACACCCCCTTCCCATCCCACCTCATCCAATCAAAGAATGCTTTGCAGCATTCGCTAAATAGTTTCTTGTCCTGATAGGCCAGGGATATGCAATTAGCGGACCTCCAGCTGTTGCAGAACTACAACTCCCATGAGGCATAGCAAGACTCCGACAGCCACAAGCATGACACCCAGAGGCAGAGGCATGATGGGACTTGTAGCTGGAGGTCCGCTAATTGCATATCCCTGTGATAGGCCGATCTCCCGTGTTCAGAATGCAGCAGGGCAGCCACTCAGCGTGGGACAAATAGAGTTAACTGGAGCAGCAAAGTCTACTATATCAATATCCAGCTTCCAGGGGCATTGGCCCGGTATGGTGTATGCATAGTAAGATTGGTCCAAGCTGGATCAATGTGACTATGTATAAAATATTCATGCCTGGAATTCCTCTTTATGGGAAGACTATGCAACTTCTGAGCGACTCCCATTCTCACGCCAGCATTTATCCTCTGGTCGTTTCTTTCACTGCATGGTTGCTGCGACAGACCTAGCCGGGACCGAGGCTCTTAGAGGGGACTGAATGTGAGCCTCTTGCCTTGTGATTATGGGCCCTCGCATTTGGGGGAACAGTGCTCTTTGTGAGCTGTATGCCTGGGGACCCCTGAGGTGGTTTTACTTGGATTCAGGTCCGAGTCCTCCCCCCCCCCCCCCCCAAGACACACAGACTCTGGATATGTAAATGCCATATTAGCAATAGCCGGAGGGCTTTCACACTGGAGCGGTGCGCTGGCAGGACGGTGAAAAAAGTCCTGCTAGCCGCATCTTTGGAGCGGTGAAATGAGCGGTGTATTCACCGCTCCTACCCATTGAAAGCAATGGGGCAGCGCGGCTATACCGCTATACCGCCGGCAAAGCGCTGCTGCAGCGGCGCTTTGCGGGCGGTTTTAACCCTTTTTCGGCCGCTAAAACGACGCCCGCACCACCCCAGTGTGAAAGGGGCCTAAGAGGTTACTAGAGTTACAAATATTCTCAGAACACCGAAAACAATGTCCCACAATGATGTCATGTATTTTTTTGTTTGTAAGCATGCGCGGTCTTTGTCACTCAATTTTTACAGACAAATACTGTACTGATTAAACAAAAATGTTTGTTCCGTTATCCTATGAGAGAACATTTTGGGCATGTCTCCTTGGATAAGTTTGCATGAAATGTCCCGATCGGCTCTCAAAAGCTACCAACAATCAGATTATTGGGCGATTGCTCTGAAGCAGTCATTTTTGTCTGATTTTCTCATTGTGCGTACTAGGCATTTTATTCAGAAAAGTGTCCTAGATATTGATTTTTCTGACTGAAAACTTAAACATTTAGGACATCTCCATGAGCAAAATATCAAAACCTGCGACCATTCCTGAAAATGGAGGACGGCCGGTGGCTCTGACACTCCCTCCCCATCTCTGATTGCCTCCACATGTTCCACAACAAAAGCACGGCCACCCCAGGCAGCGGCAGGGAGCCTGGATCATGTTACCAGTGCAGCATTGTTGTGGCTCGGGCCTGTAATGAGGGGTCGATAGCATCGCAGCTGGGAGCTGGCATAACCGGGCACAGGAGGTGTGATGCTCCATCGATGACCCTGTTGCCTCTTGTGTTGTTGGATAAACAGAGTTGGGGCAAGAGTCCCAGACCTAACTAACCCCAAGTTTTGGGTTAACACCCAAGCCGTTCCTATGCGGACTGGCTGGCTGGAGATAAATAAGTGCCCCCCCCCCACCCCAAAACACACAACCCCCACCTAAAACAAAGACTGCGAACCATATTCACAAATCTGTATGCACAATTCCAAACAAACACAAAAAAAACACATATTCATTGCTGACATGACTTTTCAGCAGGTCCTTTTGTATTCTATAGGGAGGATTGACAGTGGGCCTGGCCAGCATGAGTGTGCATGTCTATACCACCCTTTCTGTATAGCAGTCTCAAGTCTAAGTGACAGTTGCCTGTATTATCCTGCAGGGTAAAGGATTCTGGGAAATATATCACCCCCACCACACCCCAAATATATATATATATATATATATATATATATATATATACACACACACACACACACACACATACACAGATGTATATATATATATATATATATATATATATATATATATATATATATATATTATATAAAATGATAAATATTTGCAGATGCAATAAGTTCCTGAGACATTCAGACACAAATAGCTAAAGCCAAATCCCGTTTTGTTCAGTTTTGGTTTGGGATGGGAAAAGGTTAGAGCCTGCGTCAGTTTATTTCTTGGGCAGATTTGGGAGACCAAGTAAAAGGATCGAGTCGGCAGCTCTGTAGCCCATATAGCGATTTTAATAGTTGGCTGCAAAAAGCGACAAGCAAAACAGCTGCTGCATTTCGGTAACAGCCTAATGCTCTGTAAACACGAGCGGGATTTCCGTCCGAAAAATCTTATGCCGCGTACACACGACCGGACTTTTAAACATCAAAAGTCTGACGGAACGATTCCGGCAGACCATTCGATCGTGTGTGGGCTGCAGCGGACTTTTGATTTGCAAAAGTCTGACAGACTTTAGAAATGGAACATGTTTCAAATTTTTCCGCCAGAACTCCGCCAGACCCAGTTCCCAGAAATCCGCTCGTGTGTATGCTAGTCCGACGGACAAAAACCGACGCGAGGGCAGCTATTGGCTACTGGCTATGAACTTCCTTATTCTAGTCCGGTCGTACGCCATCACGTTCGAATCCGTCTGACTTTGGTGTGATTGTGTGTGGCCAAGTCCGTTCATTCGGAAAGTCCGTCAGAACTCTTCAGAACTCCGTCAGAACTCCGTCGAAAGTCTGTCGGACCTAGTCCCTCGAAAAGTCCGGTCGTGTGTACGTGGCATTAGATGTTTTTTTTCCAACGGAATTCCGCTCAAGCTTGGCTTGCATACACACCGTCACACAAAAGTTCTCTGAACCTACAACACTACCACGAGCCGAGAAAATTAAGTTCGATGCTTCCGAGCATGTGTAGGAATTTTGCATGTCTGAATTTCTACAGACCGAAAAATTGAGAACCTGCTCTCAAATCTTTTGCTGGTGGGAATCCCGCCAGCAAAAAGTCAGATGGAGCATACACACGGTCGCATTTTCCAACCAAAACCTCACATCTGACGTTTGCTGGCGGGATTTCCGATCGTGTGTATGGGGCATAAGTTGCAGCAGGGAGACCAATTGTGGTTTTCACCCTTCCTCAAGTTTTATACTACAGAAAAAATAAAAAAAAACCCACAACAGACTAAGCCTCGGGTTCACACTGAAACTTTGAAATAGTGCCCCCTCCGTGCATCTGTCCCCCTCTCTCTTCTGTGTCCCCCTCCGTGCATCTGTCCCCCTCTCTCTTCTCCCCCTCCGTGCTGCTGTCCCCCTCTCTCTTCTCTGTGTCCCCCTCTGTGCATCTGTCCCCCTCTCTCTTCTCCCCCTCCGTGCTGCCGCCCCCCCCCCCCCCCTCGGTATCTCAGGATGGAGAGCGGATGGAGAGCGGAGGTAGAAGCCAGTAAACCCGGCTCCTTCGTTCTCAGGATGGACAGTGTCAGTAACCACTGACTCTGTCTATTCACATAACTGAAACATTGTAACCTCCTGTGATTACGATGTCTCAGTTAAAGTGGTTATAAACCCTTACAAACCACTATGACCTACAGGTAAGCCTAGATTAAGGCTTACCTGTAGGTCCAAGAAATATCTCCTAAACCTACACGGTTTAGGAGATATTTGCCGAAAGACAAGCACCGCTGTCTATGGCGCATGCGCCGTAGACAGCGGCATGCAGGGGCACTGAGCATGCCGCAGCTAACGGCGATATGCCGCGAGTGGCGGTTCCCGTGCTCATACGCGGGAGTGACATCATCGCGGCTCCGACGAATGACAGCACAGCAGCAGCGAGACCCACCAAGAAGATGGATGCTCCGGACTACAGGGGACAGCGGTGACTTCGCTGGCTCCTGTGTCAGGTAAGTGACACATAATGGACTGCTATGCGATGCGATGCATAGTAGCCCATTATGCTTTACCTTTGCAGGGAATCAAAGAGGAAGTAACACCCATCAGGGTTCACTTCCTCTTTAATGAATGGAGAGAAGCCGCTGTCTTCTCTCCATTCATTATCAGTGCAGCAGAGGCTGCAAAAAAAGGGACTGGGGAATCTCTGTCTCCAGTCCCTTTCCCTGTCTCAAATGGGAGATGTCAGAGGTCTGTTAAGACCCCTGATATCTCACCATAGCCCCCCCCCCCCAAAACGGCTGATAAAAAACATTGCAATAAATAATAATAATAAAAAAAGTTAAAATAAATAATAATAAAAAAAAACACACTGACACTGCCCCCCCCCCCCCTTAAGAAAAAAAAGCATTGTAAAAAATACATTATAAACATTCATGAACTTATATATATATATATTTATATTCTTGTATCTTAACTTTACAAAAAATAAGTACATAAAAAAGGTAAGACAAAAGAATATAACTACATATTTATATATAATATATATATGTATGTACTAGTTATATTCTTTTATCTTACCTTTTTTATCTACTTATTTTTTGTAAAGTTAAGCTATACATATATTCATTTATTTATTTATTTTTCTTTTATCTTCTTTTTATTTTCTGTTCAGAAGTTCATGAATGTTTATAATGTATTTTTTACAATGCTTTCTTTTTTTTAAGGGGGAGGGTGTGTGGGGACAGTGTCAGTGTGTTTTTTTTTTTTTTTTTTAATAAAAACAACACTAGATTAAAATAGATAAAAATAAATAAATAATCATATAGTCGATGACTAATCGAAAAAATAATCGATAGTCGACAGACAAACTAATTGTTGATTGCAGCTCTAATTCATTGCACTTTACATTTCATGATAAAGGTGAACTAACCCTTTAAAATGTCAGCAAATAAGGAGCAGCAGGCTTCTCAGAAAAGTTGGCACATCAGCGCCGTGTATTCGCCATGTATTCATGTAAAGTCACTTTTGGTGTCAGGCCTACGGGTCCGTTCAGCGAAGCCCACAGGGGGAGTCTCCGATGGAAGCTTCCAGTAAATGAATAAAACAGATGTTATCTCAATGACCGTGACACTTTGTATGAAACCCCAGCAGATATCTCTTCCTGTAGAATTAATATTCTCCACCTTTTTAGGGACACGAGACATTTCTGTGTATTTGAGTGGTGGTTGTCCTGCGGTCACCTCTGCAGCGAGAGGAATGAGTCAGAAACTTGCCATTAGAACATTGTCAGGAGCTCCAAGAGTTAATAGCGCTCTGCGTGCGATAGCGAGATATGCGGCACAATAAAAGTTGGAGCCAATAGATATTTATAAGTTTCACTGCATGCAGATATGCCATTAAAAATATCACGGCCGTTGCCTCTCTGAAACAAGTTTCACTTATTACCATGACTTGACGTTTCCCCAGACGTCAAAATCTCAGCGAATGGATTGCTAGTACAGAATTTCCTCCCGAGCACTTCGGATTTTTTACCCCCTCTCAGCCCGCTGGGTTGAACGATAAAAAAAAAAAAAAACTGATAGTGTGTATCAGGCTTTAGGCTGGATTCACACCTATGGCATTTTTAGTGCTTTTTGCACTACAGAACGTGTTCCATAGGAAACCATGATAAATGGACTGTAGTGCAAATCTGCAAAATGCAAAAAGCACAAAAAAACCGCCATAGGTGTGAATCCAGCCTTAGGCAGGGCCATCGACGACGGTGCAAACTTCTTTCCTGCTACAATTCCGTCATCAACACAGACAGTGCTGACAAGGGAATCCCTCCTGCCCAGCAATTGTCTGCTCCCAGAGGGGGGGGGGGGGGGAGTGATCCTGGCCAGAAGAAGATAGTGATTATCGCTAGAGGCTATAGCAGCCGCTAACGATAACTGCAAGTGAATCCGGCAGGCTGGTTCCATTCAAATTAATTGATTGATCGATCAACTTGGTACATTCAGCCTGCCCATATACAGTTTGAATCTATGCCGGGTTCCTGCTTAAAGCGGACCTCCACCCTGAAGTGGAAGTTCCGCTCATCTGATCCCTCCCCCCCTCCGGTGCCACAATTGGCACCTTTCAGGGGGGAGGGGGGGTGCAGTTACCTGGATAATCCAAGTATCTGCACCCACTTCCAGGACAAGCTGGCTGCAGCTAGCCGCAGATGCCCCCCCTCCCCCCCGTTGTGTTCTGGGAAACACACAGTTCCCAGGACACAGCGGGGACCAGTGGAGACACGCAGCACGACTCGCGCATGCGCAGTAGAGAACCGTGCAGTAATGCTTCACTTCCCGATTCCCTGACAGAGGGTGGCAGCGGAGAGACAAGCGATTGCTTGGCATCTGCTGCCGACATCGCTGGACTCTGGGACAGGTGAGTGTCAATTTATTAAAATTCAGCAGCTGCAGTATTTGTAGCTGCTGGCTTTTAATATTTTTTTTTTAAAGGTGCAGCTCCTCTTTTACCAGCCGAGATTCGAATCATCTACGGCTGGCCTTAGCTGTCACTAGCTCCAAACCAATTTGACACCCAAAACAAAACTTGCTGCCACAGACTTTGCAGAAGGATTCCAGACCCAGTAAGGCCCCTTTTACACTTCTGTGATCTGAAAGTCACACGATTTTTTTGCCACAACGGACGACTTAAAGCAATGCCTGTGTAATCTTGGAGGTCTATGGACCTCAAGTCCAGGGCCGGGACAAGGGGTGGGCAGGAGGGAGCGGCTGCCCCTGGCGCAATGGTTAATTGCAGGGCTAGGGGGCACCCTGACCCTAACCCTAAGGGTTAAGGGGGGCGCAGTTTGGCGTCTTTGCCCTGGGCGCTGGATGATCTTGTTCCGGCACTGCTCAAGTCGCATCAAAGTCAGACCAAAGTACTGCAGGGACTACTCTGAAGTTGCACGGATATGAACGGTACTCATTGGAAATCATGGGATGCGACTTTTCAGTGCCAAGTCGCAGTGAAAGAGGCCTTAGACACTTTTTACCTCTTACAACAGAAAGGTAGCTAACATGCAGACCTGCCTCTTCTAAACTATATGTCTATACCCTGGCCCATCATTTGCTGGCTGACGGTGCAGCTTATATATCAGTAGAGCAGGAGAATTGGTCTTTTTGGTCTTGTGTACAGATCTGTGGGCCGGTGAAGTGGTTATGCCTTGCAGCACTGGGGGCCTTAGTTGGAATCCTGGTTAGGACACCATCTGCATGGAGTATGCATGTTCTCCCTGTGGTCAAATGGGGTTTCCCCCCACACTCCAAACACAGGCTGCTAGTTTAATTGGATCTTATGTAAATTGTCCCTAGAGTGTGTGTACAAATTGGCCATAACCAAGTGCACATTACACATGGCAGTCCCAAGCTGATGAGCGGAGGGGGTGTTAAGAAAAGACCCGGTGGCCTACTTTGTAAAAAAAAAATAAAAAAAAAAGTTACATGGAAAAGACTTTCAAGTGTATCCAATATGGAGCAGAGAGCTGGCCCATAAAATTGAGAATATTGGACATGTCTGCAGAAATAAGTGTCCTACTCACCGACCACAATGTGTTTACAATGTGAGAGTGACAATGATCATTTTTTTTCTTCAGCGATAAAAGATTTATGTCAACTTAAAACTTCAAAAAAAATTTTTTTTTAACATGTTTCCATTTTTCACACAAACTGGCTAATCAGATACATGTGTTGGTAGCTCCAAAATGACTGAGTGCCGATAACCGTTCCCCTTTAATAAGTAGAAAGCACAGAGCAAGTTGGATGGCGTGCCTTCTGCTTACTCCCAATGCGTCATGTCTGGTCATGCAGCAACCTCCTGTCACCCCACGTCCCCCCCCCCTCCCCACCCCTTTGCGTGTGTGCAGGGACGTGTTTCCTCAAGGTCGCAATCTATTGTGGCCGACAAGGCAGCGAAGAGGGCAAAACCAGCGCTAGCAACATCCTCATCCCTTTTGTGGTCCGTTCCTATGGCAACAGCATACAGAAGCTCAGACAAGCAGCGGCCCAGCAAACAATCCATAACATCCTGCCAGCGAGCAAGAATCATTTTCATGCTAGTGCCCATTCTAAGGACTTCTGATACTCAAGATTCCTCCTACAAAAGGTTGTTTTTTTTTTTTTTTTAAATAGCATAAAGTACTTTAAGTAGGACTATTGGAGAAAAACACCTGGGACTGCTCCAAGCACGCCCCTGGTTTGGAAAGGAATTAGGACTTTAAGCAGAAATCCACTCCAGATAACCCTCATCGGTAATGTGAATATACTGTCAGCTTAGGTGCAAGTGCTCATTTCCTATTTACTGTCAGCTGCAGCGGTGATGGACCTCAAGCCAGATCTGTGACATTACATTCAGCATGTTCTTGCGGCTCAAGCTTTGCCCCGAGTCCATCCGTGCTTGGACATAGAGAAGAGTAACAAGAACCTTGAGTGTTACTAATGCCCAGGGCCGTCTTTAAGGCAGGGCAAAAGGGGCAGCTGCCCTGGGCCCTGTCATTGTTGTGGGGCCCAAAGCAGCTGCCTCATACTTGCCAACTGTCCCAGTTTACATTCCTTTGTCCCTTGAGGTTTTAGTCCTGTGCTGTGTCCTGATAGCTGCTGCCCAGCCCAGCCCTATTGTTGTGTACAGATGACTCACCTGCAGACCTGTGTTTACATGTAAATAACCAGCATTCATATGTAAATAGCAGTCACATGCATATGTAATTAGCTGATGCCAACGGCATTCATATGTAAATGAAGAAGCATTCATATTTATATCATGCCCCCCTGCAGTGAGGAGATGATGTGCTTTAACCTATAGCAACCGTGAACAGTATTACTGTACAGTAATCTCTAGCAGCCAATCAACACGCAGAAATCATCTGCTGTAACCTCTAGCAACTAATCAGTGAGCCTTAAAGCGGAGGTCCACCCTAAAGTGGACCTTCCGCTCATCGGAACCCTTCCCCCCTCCGGCGCCACAATTGGCACCTTTCAGGGGGGAGGGGGGTGCAGATACCTGTACAGTACAGGTATCTGCACCAGGTATCTGCACCCACTTCCAGGTATCTGCACCCACTTCCGGGATAGCTCTCTGCGGAAAGGGGCGTAGATTACGCCCCTTTCCGCAAGTGCCCGCCCCTTTCCGCAAGTGCCCCTCTGCCTGCTGGGAAGCACACAGATCCCAGAGGCAGCGGGGACCGTCCTTATTGCGCAGCGCGACTCGCGCATGCGCAGTAGGGAACCAGGAAATGAAGCCGAAAGGCTCCAAATTCCTGATTCCCATACCCAAGATGGCGGCGGCAGCACCCGAGAGACAATCTAGAGATCGGCTTCGGGTGCCGACATCGCGGGCGCGCTGGACAGGTAAGTGTCACTATTTTAAAAGTCAGCAGCTGCAGTATTTGTAGCTGCTGGCTTTAAAAAAAAAAAAATGCGGAGTCCCGGCGGACTCCCGCTTTAAGGAGTGCTGTAACCTCTAGCAACCAGTCAGTAAGCAGTAATGATATGCTGTAACCTCTGGCAACTAATCGCAATCGCTGCCTGATCTGATACAGTAAACTGATTTTAAGTCTAGCTGTTATTTATTGTATGTCTCAGAGAAGGTGGAGAATGAAATTGCCTGGGGGGAGGGGGCCCTAAGAAAATTTTCGCCCAGGGCCCAATCAATATTAAAGACGGTCCTGCTAATGCCGTGTACACACGCTCAAACAATCCGGCGGAAAAGTGCGCCCGTGTGTGGGCTCCGGCTGACTTTTTTTTTTACCCAAAAGTCCAGCGGACTTAGAAAGTAGTTTTGCATCAAAATTTGTCCGCCGGACTCGCAGTCTGGCGGACAATACGGCCGTGTGTGTGTGCTAGTCCGCCGTATTTTTGAAATGAACAGACTTTTCCCGCACGGAGAAAAGTCCGTTCATTTTAAGCGCGGCTCCAGGTAGCCGGGACTAGCAAAGGAAGTCAATATCGACATGTCGCTGGCCCTGTCACCTGGTATGGAGTTAAAGGGGAAGCCCTACGCCGAAAAAACGGCATGGGGGTCCCCCCTAGTTCCATATCAGACCCTTAACCGAGCACGCTACCCGGCCGCTCAGGAAAGGGAGTGGGGACGAGAGAGCAGCCCCCCCCCCTCCTGAGCCCTCAACATGGGGGGGTGCTTTGGGGAAGGGGGGGGCACGCGACAAACCTGGCCGTTGGTTGTCGGGGTCTGCGGGCGAGGGGCTTATCGGAATCCGGGAGTCCCCTTTAGAAGACCCCCCAAGACGGAAGAAGACCCCCGGAGCTTTGCAATAAATTATTTTTAACCCTTGTGTGTTGTGTTTTATTTACATTTTTTTCACAGGTGAATGGGTAGGGGTACATTGCACCCCATAATCATTCACATAGGGTGGGGGGCCGGTATCCATGGGCCCCCTTATTAAAGGGGGTTCCCAGATTCCGATAAGCCCCCCGCCCGCAGACCCCAACAACCAACGGCCATTGTTGTCGGGAAGAGGCCCTTGTCCTCATTAACATGGGGACAAGGTGCTTTGGGGTGGGGGGGCTGCGCGGCCCCCCTTCCCCAAAGCACCCCCCATGTTGAGGGCACATGGCCTGGTATGGCTCAGGAGGGGGGGCTCGCTTGTCCCCACTCCCTTTCCTGACTGGCCGGGTTGCGTGCTCGGATAAGGGTTTGATATGGACCTGGGGGGGACCCCCACGCCGTTTTTCCGCTTCCCCTTTAAGTCCATACCAGGTGACGGGGCCAGTGACGTGTCAATCTCGCCGCCTAAGGCGGCGACATTGACTTCCTTTGCTAGTCCCGGCTACCTGGAGCCGCGTTCAAAATGAACGGACTTTACTCCGTGTGTGTGGGCAAGTCTGTTCATTTCAAAAGTACGGCGGATAGTCCAGCGGACTATACGGCGGACCTAGTCCGCCGGAAAAGTCCCGTGTGTGGGCAGGTCCGCTCGTTCGGACAGTCCGGTGGACTTTGCGGCGGTTTGTCCAGCGGAAGTCCACCAGACTAAGTCCGCCGGATAGTCTGATCGAGTGTACACGGCATTAGAAGCAGGACTGGTGCAAGGATTTTTGACATCCTAGGCGAAACCTCATTTTGTCGCCCCCGTTGGCTCCACCCCTGACCCCACCCTCTTTGCCCTGCCCATGTGACAGGAGGTGGCGCTGTACAGGAAGCATTGGCTTTGTTTCCTCTAGCACTGGTTCCAGTGCTGCACTGCGCCTCTAATTACACTACCGGTTGGATAGAGCAGCTGCCTGAGAGTTAGTTACACGCTGCAGCCTGCAGAGCAAGCAGACGCGGAGGGAAACCAGTGGCCGGATGCCCCTAGGCAGCAATGCGCCCTAGGCGGTTGCCTAGTTTGCCTAGTGGTAGCACCGGCCCTGATAAGAAGCACTGTGAAAATCCTGCTGAATCCAACTGCAATGCATTACATAATTCTCAGAATGAGTGAACGTTGTGAGTTTAGCATAGCTACAAATATCAGAACTGGAGAGCACTTCTGGTCTTTAGATTTGTAAAGCAAGTAAGTGCAGTGTCCCTGGAAATTTGTGGGCAAAA
This sequence comes from Lithobates pipiens, assembly GCF_037356315.1. Taxonomy (NCBI): domain Eukaryota; kingdom Metazoa; phylum Chordata; class Amphibia; order Anura; family Ranidae; genus Lithobates; species Lithobates pipiens. The sequence goes on from NW_027507696.1 coordinate 9,395,486, forward strand.
GCAACAAGAACTGTAAAAACCAAGAGCGACGCTCCAAAATACATGGATTTTACTGTAAAGTCACTTAAAAAAAATCATAATTGGCAAGATTTCCAAGGACAGTCCCTGGAAAGCACCGACTGTGGTACTCTCTTGCTCTTTGATATTAAAAGAAAAACCCAGCGGGGAGACGAGACCCTGGCGGTGAAAAGTATACAGAAGAAGGATGGAGGAAAAAAGGAAATCATGTGATTGCGGACCTGCGTCTGGGCTGTCGTGTCTTATCACGATCGAAAGACAGAGATGAAAATTTACTAATACAGGGACAGCTGTGCATGACAACCAATCAGCTTCTAGCTTACATTTTCAAAGCTTGAGTGAATAAGCTAGAAGCCGATTGGTAAATCTGCACAAATGCTCAGATCCTGTCGGTTCTGGTTTTAGTAAATCCCCCCCCCCCCCCCTGTGACTGTTAGCAGAACAATTCCCACAGCTTTCCACACCTGTCCTAAAACCCCACTCACATCCCCAGAGAAGGTTCACCGTATGTTACACCGGAGATCCTCTTCACAATTAGATGCCAAGTACCTAACAAGAGAGCAACAAACGGGTGTGAAGTGCTCTACATCCTACCACACACGGGGCTTCCAATTCTGTGCAACGCCAACCCCCAGCGTGCCTGCCGAGCCATGCTGGCATTTCTGGTTCTACAGGTTCATGCTGTGATTGTTCAACAAACGAAAAATGGTCTCCGGGGCCCCACTGGACACAGGGACTTGTAGTTCCATTGGCTTCATCTTCTGCACAAAGCTGGGATTCTATAAAAAAACATTTCCAGGGACGCTGCCGCTGAGCCGATATCAATCTGTACCTCTGAATCACACTGCGCTGCCATTTTATTTCATTATCAGGTGACAAAGACTGAGCCCCCCCCCTGTATAATAGGGAATTTATGAACGCCCAGGGAGATTTCCAAGGACAAATCTCCGAACTCTGGATTGTCCTGGGAATTCACAGACAGCTGGCACCAACACTTACCAGTCCATGCCAGGGATTTTAGCAAAGTTTAGCCGCTGCAGAAGCATTTTATGGATGACTGGGTACCCTTTAAACACACCCAGGAACACCCTACCCATCATAAAAAATGTCTTCGATTTGAAATACCCGCCGCGACAATATAAGCAGGTGGTGAGATCTGAAATCTACCATGAGAAAAGCACCAAAAGGTTCACTGTGCCAGGGACAGTGCCAAGCACACCGACAGAGTGTCCCTGGAAAGGATTGGCGCTGCCAGTACAGCTGAGCTGACTTTGTAGACAGGCTGGGGTCAGGTGGAGATGGCAGACTGGTCTGACGGGGGGGGGGGGGGGCGATTATGGAGCAGTGAAATCCTGCTGGGACAAAAGATGGAGAAGAGAGCAAGACTTACCCAGGATCCTCCAGGGGGTGCAGGCAGGGGAGCCAAGGAGGACAGCTCTGAGTGCAGCAAGGAGGGGTGCCCTGCAGCTGTAGGAGCCCGCCACAGCTGGAAGGGGTTAAACTCAGCAGCTGACGGCTGTGCAAAGACTGGAGATCTTCCTGTAGCTGTGACAGAAGAGGCAGAAAGTTCCAGCCCAACCCCAGCCTGGCCCCTCCCCCCCCCCCTCTATCCAACATCTGCAGATAAGAACTCCCAGTCTGCTCACTCTTTCCCTGCCAGTCTACAGGACTGACAGCATGTAAAGTCCCCAGAGCTACACAACTAGATGCTATGCATTGCTCAGGTGTGACAGCCCCAGGTGCCGAGGATCTGTCCCTAGAAAGGTCTTCTGAGCAATCATGAATATATAAAATATGACACGAGTATATAATGCCATGTGCTGTTTTTAAATATAAGCAGTTTGATATCAGCATCCTGCATTCCCTGTACAGCAGAGCTCAGACTAGACTAGGGATGAGAAGCAAAAAAGCCAATCAGTACTGCTATAATGCACAAAGCATGCTTATAGTAGAGAGAAGAGAGCCAGTGAGATGACCTCATCAGTCTGCTGCTTCTCCTTTCAATGTCCAGTCAGAGGCTAGAGCAGAGATATGCAATTAGCGGACCTCCAGCTGTTGCAAAACTACAAGTCCCATCATGCCTCTGCCTCTGGGTGTCATGCTTGTGGCTGTCAGAGTCTTGCTATGCCTGATGGGAATTGTAATTCTGCAACAGCTGGAGGTCCTCTAATTGCAAGTCCTGTGAAACCTTATTCACACAGGTGACGGAGGGTGAATGCTGCATTCAGAGAAGGTTAAAGCAGCAGCTCTCTATTGCTAGAATACCATTGGTTGTGGCAAGAAACGCCAGTCCTGGACACAGACAGTCTGCATCCTTCTCACGTGTTCAGGGTTACATGTAAACAGCGGGCGGAGCAGGCCATTCATTAATGCAGGTCAAATCGCATGACAAGTCGCAGCCTATTGCTGGCATGGGCACTGTTCCAATCATAGTTACATAGTTAGTAAGGTTGAATAAAGACACCAGTCCATCCAGTTCAACCTGAGTGACTGTCTACCCCTATCCCTGTACATTGCACACTCACATCAGTCCCTCCCATCAGGGAGCCCACAATCCAAGATCCCCATTCATATACTAGGGGCCAGTTTTGGACAGAAGCCAATTAACCTACCTGCATGTCTTTGGAGTGTGGGAGGAAACCGGAGTTCCCGGAGGAAACCCACGCAGGCACTACCTGCCTGGAGTTTGCATGTTCTCCCTGTGCCTGTGTGGGTTTCCTCCGGGTACTCCGGTTTCCTCCCACACCCCAAAGACATGCAGGTAGGTTAATTGGCTTCTCTCCAAAAATTCTCCCTAGTGTATGAATGGGGACCTTGGATTGTGGGCTCCTTGAGGGTAGGGACTGATGTGAGTGTACAATGTACAGGGATAGGGACAATTGTAGACACATCATTTAGGATGAACTAGATGGACTGGTGTCTTTATTCAACCTTACTAACTATGTAACTGCAGCTAGGAAAAATCAAGGTCTTCTGCCCTGCCAGACAGGGCTGTGCTGTGTAAGTCTCAGGATTGGATGGACAAAAAAAACACTTTGTTGGGTAAAATAACAACTTCCAACTATTTTATTTGTGTATTTAGTTGTTTGTCTGATGTTTAGCAGCTTGTTATAAATAAAACACTATTTACATGTGAACTGACCACATATAATAACTCCAGTGTTCATTCAGAAAAGCCACAACCTTATCCTGGGAAATGGGAAATCAATGCCTTAGAGGGAAATCTGCTGCTGTTTTCCTGTGTTTTGTCCTGAAGGAAGGACGCCACATTTTTGTGCCCAGCTGCATGCGCTGCGTATCATCAAATCCTGTAAATAATGGGAAGAAGCCCCCGTGTCTGTTAAGTGACAACGGGGGGGCCAGTGTGGACTCAGCGGCCATCATCCTTATCCTTCCTACCTGATGACATACCAACCTGGATGATAAACTTCTCCCAAGACAATTTCCAGGGACAAACCTGGCCAGTCACCAGCTAAATCTGACCTGCAGCTTATTTACTAACCCGTAATATTTGTTTTCTTTGCAGGTTAAATGTTTATCAACTGGCCCCGAGCATGCCAACAATTACCAAAGTGTGATTCCAGAGATCAGGAAATCCGGGTTTATACAACTCTGTGTACTGAAACTGAAAGTATAACTAAATGGCAAAAGTGGAGAGGGATTAGAACGGCTGCCAGGTTTGTATTTGTATGCGTGCCCAATAGGGAGATTAACCCTCCATATTTATCACTGAAAGTGAAAGGCAATCCCAAATTTTGGATAGTCACCGGAACGGAAATAGAGGAAAAATTATCCAATGGAGACACCAGTTTTGGTGACTTCCCTTACTTTGGAGGCATTTCTTCTCACTTTCTGTCTTGGCTATGGGACAGGAAGTGAAGGAAAATCCCCCCCCCCCCCCCCTATTGGACACAGATGGCAAAAAGACTGACAGAGGTTATAACCCTCCCTTAGGCCGCGTACACACGCGCGGACTGTTCGCCCAACCTTGTCCGCTGAACAGTGTTTGGGCGGACAGTCCGCTCGTGTGTGGGGCTTCAGCGGACAGTTTCAGCGGACAGTTGGCCGAACAAGGTCTTACGGAAATTCCGAAAAACTGTCCGCTGAAACAAGGTTTCAGCGGACTGTTCGCTCGTGTGTAGGCTTGTTCGGCCAACTAAGTCTCGCGCATGCTCAGAAAGGATTTCCACGTCGGAAGGTTGCATTGCAGTGTATAGGACGTCGTATTTTTCGTCCCGTCGTACGTGCCGTTCACGTCATCGCGCACGGTTTCAGCAAACTGTTCGTCCGTCGTGTGTGGCCATGTCCGTCCATGCTAAGTTTGAGCGGACTGTTTGCCGAAACTGTTGGACGGACAAAGTTGGGCGAACAGTCCGCGCGTGTGTACGCGGCCTTACTCTATCCAAAATAAAAAAATAAGTTTTGCCTATAGTTCTACTTGAAGGACAGTAGAGTGTGAGTGGGTAGAGCCAGGGAGTGCAGAATAAAGACCTGATACCAGGGAACACACCGGCTATGGTTTTCGGGATATATTTAGTGGGGCAAATCATGTGCAGAAGGTGAATGCCGGCCTAGAAAACAGCAACACTCAGCAGTTTCATATCCCCAAATTTTCCAGATTAAAGTGACCATTTAATTACCTCCTGCCTGTTGATACAACAATCCGTTCTCTTATTTCCTGCGATTGGTGTGTTGTGTCAACAAATGACACATATGATCAGCAATGGAAAGCGAATATTTCACAAAATTAATTGTGAAGCTGCCACAAGATTTGGATGTCATAATACAACTGCTGTAAGCTTTGGATCACAAAACAAAACACCCTGTGTCTGTGTAAATGTGACTTCATCTTTAGGAACAAGTAGATGTGAAGATCAATAGTCTCACTGGAAGCCATCTATGAATGGAGGAGGGGTGGATGAATGAATGAAAGGTCTACCTTCTCTATTCATAGAGCGCTTTTTATGAATGGAAGCTATAGAACGGCTTCTATGAATGGAGGAGTGGGGGGTGGAAAGGGCAGACATAGTCTTGATGAGTGTCTGTGCCAAGTCCCTCTGTATCTCCGCAGCACTGGAAGATTATGGCTGTATGGTATGGGCGGGGGGCGGGTGCAGAGAACAGAGGATTACAACTGTGGCAACTGGCACCAGCACAAGGAACATATCCTATTAAATGTAAGTGCCCTCCCTTGTGCTGATTTCTTCTTTTTTTTTTTTTTTTTAGTTTTACCTACATTTAGGCTTTAATAAAAAAAAATTGTGTGAGTTGCAGGAAATACCGCAGAACCACACATTTAGCTGCTTATGTGAGCTTCAATTTGCCAGCTTTTATTACTGTCTGTACAAATTCTTATGCAGCAAGTGAGCAGGGCTGGACTGGGACAGAAATGTGGCCCTGGACTTCATCAAGATCGGTCCACTTATATTTTGAGTGTCCCATCACCAGCCCCCTTACATCAGAGTGTCCCATCAGCACCCCCTTACATCACAGTGTCACATCAGCACCCCCTTACATCAGAGTGTCCCATCAGCACCCCCTTACATCAGAGTGTCCCATCAGCGGCCCCCTTACATCAGAGTGTCCCATCAGCACCCCCTTACATCAGAGTGTCCCATCAGCAGCCCCCTTACATCAGAGTGTCCCATCAGCACCCCCTTACATCAGAGTGTCCCATCAGCACCCCCTTACATCAGAGTGTCCCATCAGCACCCCCCTTACATCAGAGTGTCCCATCAGCACCCCCTTACATCAGAGTGTCCCATCAGCACCCCCTTACATCAGAGTGTCCCATCACCAGCCCCCTTACATCAGAGTGTCCCATCACCAGCCCCCTTACATCAGAGTGTCCCATCAGCACCCCCTTACATCAGAGTGTCCCATCAGCACCCCCTTACATCAGAGTGTCCCATCAGCACCCCCTTACATCAGAGTGTCCCATTACCAGCCCCCTTACATCAGAGTGTCCCATCAGCAGCCCCCTTACATCAGAGTGTCCCATTACCAGCCCCCTTACATCAGAGTGTCCCATCAGCACCCCCTTACATCAGAGTGTCCCATCAGCACCCCCTTACATCAGAGTGTCCCATCAGCACCCCCTTACATCAGAGTGTCCCATCAGCAGCCCCTTACATCAGAGTGTCCCATCAGCACCCCCTTACATCAGTGTCCCATTACCAGCCCCCTTACATCAGAGTGTCCCATCACCAGCCCCCTTACATCAGAGTGTCCCATTACCAGCCCCCTTACATCAGAGTGTCCCATCACCAGCCCCCTTACATCAGAGTGTCCCATCAGCAGCCCCCTTACATCAGAGTGTCCCATTACCAGCCCCCTTACATCAGAGTGTCCCATCAGCACCCCCTTACATCAGAGTGTCCCATCAGCACCCCCTTACATCAGAGTGTCCCATCAGCACCCCTTACATCAGAGTGTCCCATCAGCACCCCCTTACATCAGAGTGTCCCATCAGCACCCCCTTACATCAGAGTGTCCCATCAGCACCCCCTTACATCAGAGTGTCCCATTACCAGCCCCCTTACATCAGAGTGTCCCATCAGCACCCCCTTACATCAGAGTGTCCCATCAGCAGCCCCCTTACATCAGAGTGTCCCATCAGCACCTCCTTACATCAGAGTGTCCCATTACCAGCCCCCTTACATCAGAGTGTCCCATCAGCACCCCCTTACATCAGAGTGTCCCATCAGCAGCCCCCTTACATCAGAGTGTCCCATCAGCAGCCCCCTTACATCAGAGTGTCCCATCAGCAGCCCCCTTACATCAGAGTGTCCCATCAGCAGCCCCTTTACATCAGAGTGGCCCACTGAGCCATCGGCCCACCGGGAAACTCCCGGTAGTCCCAATGGCCAGTACATGCCTGCAAGTGAGGATGGGAGAAGAATTTTGTTTGTGTATTGAATGCTTGTGCTGCAAAGCCCACACCAGCCACCCAGTGTGCTGGATTCTGTCTAAAAATGTAAACCTGTGACCAGGATATGGACGGTCAGGTATTTACATGAGGTGGATACAGCATCAGACCGATGGGGCCCTCTAATTTTCTGAACCCTATGTCCGCTTGGATGGTGGGGCTACCACCTCCACTCACGGCGCAGGCGCCGTTCATCTTCTGAGAATTTCCGAAGCTTCTTCTGCATGCGCAGAACGGGGCGGACACTATAAGATGGCAGGACACTATCTGCCAGAACACCGGCCATACACAGTTCGAATTTCGAAAGAATTTCCTTACGAAAATCATATCTAAGAATTTTTGTATGAATTTCGTACCATTAGCGGGCTGTAGCAACAGCCGATTTTCGTGTGGAAATCAAATTTGAGAAATCGGACATGTTGGAAATTTTTTGAAAAACGAACGATTTTCTAATCAATGATGGGAGAATCGTGCGAGAAATGTAATAAGAAAAGAAAATTCACGGAGAGAAAAGAAGATTCTCGGCCACGAAAATTATTTTCTGTAGTAACATGTGCAATTGAAGGCTTGGTCGGCCGAATTTTGAAAATCAATGGTGGCGCCATCGGATCACAAAAAAAAAACGAATTTTCTGATTTTGAAAAGAAAATTTGTTCGAAATTCGACCGTGTATGGCCTGCATAAGTAATAGAGGGAAATCTTCCAGTTGGGACACTAGTTCTGATTACCTGGGGGGGCCCCCCAAGGGATTCCCTTAACTTGCAGAGATTTCCTCTCGCTGTTTTGCATAGGAGGCAGGAAGTGAAGGTAAATCTCCCCAATGGCACACAGATTGCAAAAGAAAAAAATCTGACAGGGGTTATAACCTTCCATTGGTCTATTGGTCAAAATGAAAAAAAAAAAAAAGATTTTTGCCTGAAGATTCCCAGAAGAGACACATACATAGACGACTGTTCTGATTCTTTCAGACTCTGTGCATGTATACGTGTCCATTCAGATTATTTTCTTCATTTACCCGGAGTTCCCCCTTTCAAAGAAGGCATGGGGTCAGTTTATAAAATAAAAACCGATACGTTGTTCGATTTATTTTCATTTGTTCATGGAGAACAAGAATTTGTCAGTCTCTTTAAGAAGCGGTTATAGGAACCTTTGCTTGTTGTAATGGTTTCTGTCCAGATATTAATATTACATCTACCTATCGACAGGTCTCGCCATCTGTGGGGTAAAGTTGTCTAGCTAAGTATGGCCAAAAAGAGTCCTATTAGCCCTCGTACACACGGTCGGAGATTCCGACAACCAAATCCGTCGGATTAATTCCGACGGATTAATTCCGGAAGAGGTTCGGAAGTAATGTTGCATACACACGGTCCCACTAAATTGTCGGAAAATCTGATCGTTCAGAACGTGAGGACGTATTACGATGGGACTACGTTCAGGCTAGTAGCCAATAGCTTTGGTCTAGGAATTTGATCTGAGCATGCGTGGCACTTTGTCCGTCGGAGTAGGCAACACATGATCGGAGTATGTCCAATAGGAGCATTTTGTCGGAAAATTTTACCGGCAAGTTGGAAAAGTTGGTCCGACGGATATTCCGATGGAAACAGTCCTCCGATGCAGACCACACAGTCGGAATATCAGACAAAACGGTCCGATAGGACACATTCCGTCGGAATCTCCGACCGTGTGTACAAGGGCTTAGGCAGTAATGCTCGGAATTTTAAGCAATCATCTGGAAGTCTCTCTTGTGTGGGTTATGAGGAACATCTCAGTTCTTATTACACAGGAAAATGGTCCTGTGTGCTGGAAAATCTTCCTGTCAACATCCCGACTCATTAAGGAGATTGAAGAGCCAAAGAGCCAAAAGTGAAGATTTGGAAATCTTATCCCCGAGATTTCACCGGAAGAATTGTGACATAACCTTTGCCTAGGCATGTAGGCAGAAGATGGAGGTCATTTTTTTTCCCTTATGAACTATAGCAATTTGTACAGGGAGGCCCTGATAAGTGGATCTTGCGTTTTTGTTGCAATGCCTGGTTTAACAAGAGTGGGATGCTATAGAATGCAAAACCCAGAGTTTGATTGTTGCCATGGCATGAATGACCTTTCTCGACTTTTTTTTGGGTCTATCTAGCTGATGTTAGTGTTTTAAATGAGCATAGCATATAGGAAGAAAACTGAGAAGTGAGCGGGGGGGGGGGGGTAAAGTACTGCAAATAACTAGTCAGTGTGCAAGGTTTTAGAAGCCGATCCTTGGGACCAGGGCCGTCTTTAAGGCAGGGCAAAAGGGGCAGCTGCCCTGGGCCCTGTCATTGTTGTGGTGCCCAAAGCAGCTGCCTCATACTTGCCAACTATCCCAGTTTAAATTTCCTTGTCCCTTAAAGTTTTAGCCCTGTTGTTGTGTACAGATGACTCACCTGCAGACCCTGTGTTTACATGTAAATAACTGGCATTCATATGTAAATAGCAGTGACATTACTAAGCAAAGAGCTGTGGCCATCTGCATTGATGTGTAAATAAAGGTGGCATTCATTTGTATATCATGCTTCCCTGCAGAGAAAAGATGATGTGCTGTAACCTCTAGCAATCAGTGAGCAGTATTACTGTACAGTAATCTCTAGCAACTAATTAACAAGCAGAAATCATTTGCTGTAACCTCTAGCAACTAATCAGTGAGCCGTAATGTGTGCTGTAACTTCTAGCAACCAGTCAGTAAGCAGTAATGATATGCTGTAACCTCTGGCAACCAATCACAATTGCTGCCTGATCTGATACAGTAAACTGATTTTAAGTCCAGCTTCTATTTATTGTATGTCTCAGAGCAGGTGGAGAGTGAAATTGCATGGGAGGGGGCCCCCAAAATTTTTTTTGCCCGGGGTCCAATCAATATTAAAGACGGCCCTGCTTGGGACACAGTTTCCAATCATACGAGTGACTTATCCCTGTTCTTGTTTATTTTATTTAGATATAAATTAGCCAGTCTCACTGTATCAAGAATACCGGTAGCTGCCTGCATTGACATCAACCTGCATATAGGGGGCGACTGAAAGGCAACAGGCTTCTCACAGGTTTCTCCTCTCTCAAAAAAAAAATTATTCAGACGGACGCAAAACTTTCCCTCTTTCTCTTAAAGAAACAAGCTCTTCTGCAGAAAGAAAGCAGTCTATGAAAACTACAGAAGTGCTGGAGTGACTCCACACAAAGCTAAAATCCCCAAACAAAACAAATGCATTAAAAAGCTGAAATGACCTGAAAATCCACCACTAAGCGTGTGAGAGCGTGACGGACCAGCCCCGAGTGTGGGGTGTGTCTGCCCTAAGTAAAAGTTCTTCATGGCCTCCTGAGAAAACCTGAAGAGGATTTGAGGCTTTTCTTCACTCACTTAAGTCTGTCACCACTTCACCGATATAATGAGAAAACCTATTTGTACCCCCCCCCCCCCCCCCCCAGGGGTGGAAGGGCCGCTCCATCCTGCTGAAGAGCTGGGTGGGGCAGTTTGATCGTCTGTGCTGCCACCTAAAATGGTCACCTTATAAGTTGTCCCCCTAAAGAGCTATTATGAATATAAATATATCACTTTGAAGGACAGCTATGAACAGGTAAGCAGGGTTGCCATAGAAACATTGGATTGAGAAGGAGGCTTGGTTAACAGTACAGGAAGTGCTCAGTGCTGTCCTAGAGAAGTGAAATCACTCGATGTAACCACTCCTGCCAACCAGAAGACCCAAGAATCAGCCCAACCAGGCACATGAAATAAAATCGCCCCGCACCATTTCCTTGTATTTGATTTATTCATATTACCTTTAAGGCTGGGCTATGCATGCTCCCTCTCATACTGCTTTTGGTGTGGGCAGAGCTGCAACTAATGCCGCGTACACACGATCGAATTGTCCGGCAGACTTAGCCCTTGTACACACAATCGGAGATTCTGACAACCAAATCCATCGGATTTTGTCCGAAACTGTTGCATACACACGGTCGGACGAAGTTGTCGGAAAATCTGATTGTTCAGAACGTGATGACGTTATTTCGTTATGACGGGACTATGTTCAGGCTAGTAGCCAATAGCTTTGATGTAGGAATTTGATCTGAGCATGCGTGGTACTTTGTCCGATCGGAATTCTCTACACATGATCGGAGTATGTCCGACCGGAGCATTTTGTCGGAAAATATTTCCGGCAAGTTGGAAAATTTGGTCCGACGGATATTCAGACGGAAACAGTCCGATGCATACCACACACAGGTGGAATATCCGACAAAACGCTCCGATCGGACACATTCCGTCGGAATCTCCGATCGTGTGTACAAGGACATAGTCCGGCAAACAATCCGCCGGACTTTCTAACGAACGGACGCTCAGAAAGTCCGGCGATTTGTAACACGATGACGTACAGCACGAGCGACAGGACTAGAAAAAAGGAAGTTCAATAGCCAGTAGCCAATAGCTTCCTTCTCGTACTTGCTTCAGAGCATGCGTCATTCTTAGTCCGCCGGACTAGCACACTGACCAACGGATTGTCCGCTGAAAGCCAAGTCCGGCGGACAAATTTTGTTGCAAAACTACTTTCTAAGTCCGCCGGACTTTACAATGAAAAAGTCTGATCGAATTGTCCAGCGCACTGTGGACCGGCAGACTAAGTCCGCCGGACAATTCGATCGTGTGTACGCGGCATAAGGAACACACTGGCCAATGAGAAGGTGAGGATACTATCAGACAGAGGGGTTCAGAGGTCCGAGCTGCCAATTGCAGATTCTGAAATTGCTGCAAGCCATGGGTTTCAATAACAGCCAGAAAAGGAGCATTTTCCGAATGACGACAGCAATGGCAGTCCACGGTTCCCTTTTATGGCAAAAAATCTATAGCTATTCGCAGGAAATCAAAACAACCTCCTTTCTGTGGCTTTTTGGCTCAAATTAATTCATCAGATACTCCCACTGTACAAACAGACATATGAGGCCCGGGGATGCCTTTAACGCCCCTTTCACACCGGGGCGGTGGTGATACCGCGCTAAAAATAGCGCCTGAAAAAACCAGCCCCTTTCACTCGTGTGTGAAAGCCGGAGGGCTCTCACACTGGAGCGGTGCGCTAGCAGGACGGTGAAAAAAGTCCTGCTAGCCGCATCTTTGGAGCGGTGAAAGGAGCGGTGTATTCACCGCTCCTACGCATTGAAATCAATGGGACAGCGCGGCCATACCGCCGGCAAAACCTGTACAGTTTAGGAAATATTCACTTTGCATGCAGCTGCTGACTTCAGCGGCGCATGTGCTGTGAATACCCGGCTGAAGGTCCAGCAGATGCTACCGGACCTTGCCGGGAAGAAGACTCCCAGCACGTGCCAATATGTTCATGATAAACAAAAAAGATTTTTCCTCTAAAAAATGTAAAACTGCGGGGGTCCATGGACGTCCTCCCAGAATGTTGCTCTCGCGCACTCCCGGAACTATCCGTGACCAGGCGCATCACGAAACACGGTAAATGGCTGCTGGTAGCGGCCGTTTTTACCACGTGATCGCTCTGTCAAATAACGGAGCGATCACTTGTAAACAAACCGGCGTCATTTGATGACGCCGGTTCCTCCCTCCCCTCTCTGTACAGTGCGAGGGGAGAGATCATTTGTAGCAGCGCTGTGGGCTGGATCTGTAGTGCCCACAGCGCTGCTCAGTGACAATACTCTGTCAATACATTTTAACAGAAAACAAAGAATTTTTTTTTTTTTTTTTTTTACCGAATTTTAAAGCGGTTCTCCACCCTAAAGTGGAAGTTCCGCTCATCTGATCCCTCCCCCCCTCCGGTGCCACAATCGGCACCTTTCAGGGGGGAGGGGGGTGCAGTTACCTGGATAATCCAGGTATCTGCACCCACTTCTGGGACAAGACCCCCGCAGACCGCCGCAGATTGCCCCCCCCCCCCCCTGTTGTGTTCTGGGAAACACAGTTCCCAGGACACAGCGGGGACCAGCAGAGACGCGCAGCGCGACTCGCGCATGCGCAGTAGGGAACCGGGCAGTGACGCCGCAACGCTTCACTTCCCCATTCCCTGACAGAGGATGGCGGCGGGGGCAGCAGAGAGACGAGCGATCGCTCATCATCTGCCGCCGACATCGCTGGACCCTGGGACAGGTAAGTGTGAATTTATTAAAAGTCAGCAGCTGCAGTATTTGTAGCTGTTGGCTTTTAATATTTTTTTTAAAGGTGCAGAACCGCTTTAAGTCTTTTTTGATTTATAGTTCAAAAAACAAAACAACAAAAAAAAAAACAGCGGTGATTAAATACCACCAAAAGAAATCTCTATTTGTGTGAAAAAAAGAACAAAAAAATGCATATGGGTACAGTGTTGCATGACTGAGTAATTGTCATTCAAAGTGTGAGAGCACTGAAAGCTGAAAATTGGTCTGGTTAGGAAGGGGGTTTAAGTGCACAGTGGTCATGTGGTTAATGATCTACAGCTTTATTCCCCCCCCCCCACAGGACAGTCTATGACTGCTACCTCTTTCGACATGAAAGCAATAAATGCAGCTCTTTGGGGGCTCCATTTAATATATGGAGTTATCATACAGGAGGTTGTGTCACCATTTCAATGCTCCCATCTACTCCGTTCAGTCCCGGTCCTGATTGCAATGCCAGATTTGTCAAATTTTCTGCAGCAATCCTCTTTTGGAAGATTGCAGAACTCATGCAGCAATGTATAGCCATGAATATGCATGTACCATAGAAGGCAGAGAGTCAGAATAAAGAGACGGTTAATACCCAGAGCCGCTCCCCACTCCCCTCCACATGGTCCTGGAGGGAGGTTGAAAAGTATATGAATTTCCGATCCCCCACTCCCTGCGATCTGAACATTCCTTGCAAAGTCTGCTAACCTCATATATATCAGGAGACAAACCATCAGAAAACGCTGCACGTGAGCTCCACCGCATGCTCGGCTATAATAGGAACACCAATATATTAACATCGTCATTATTTATTCAGATGAAACCATAGTCGTCCCAAAGGAAATATCAGAGCTTATCCGCCGAATGAGAACCCACCACACTGCCAGGATCTAAAGGGGGCTTCTACCTTATCAATCTACACTAGGAATGAAATCACTGCAGTTTTCTCATATGGCCATACAATTTATGTACAGAAGATAACATGTATATTACAGAATCACCTCAATGTATTTTAAAGTTTCCATGTCAGGTTAATGATGTTAAATGTGATCTTTTACGGATATATCAGTTTCAGTTCTATCTGTAAAAAAAAAATTATATATATATATATATATATATATATATATATATATATATATATATATATATATATATATATATATATATATATATATATATATATTTGGGGCTCCTTCAGCAGTACAAAGTATTTCAGCAGATAGAAGGATCTGAGTCTCCCAACAGTGCAGAATGTTTCAGGAGAGGAGAGTTTTATAGTGAAAGCAACAGCGCTGTGTTTTTCAGGAGAGGAGAGTTTTATAGTGAAAGCAACAGCGCTGAGTATTTCAGGAGAGAAGAGTTATATACAGTGCCTTGAAAAAGTATTCATACCCCTTGAAATGTTCCACGTTTTGTCATGTTACAACCAAAAACATGAATGTCGTTTATTGGGATTTTATACGATATACCAAAACAAAGTGGCACATAATTGTGAAGTGGAAGGAAAATGATCAATGGTTTTTCAATTTTTTAATATACTTTGATCTAAACCATTCCATTGTAGCTCTGGCTGTATGTTTAAGGTCATTGTCCTGCTGGAAGGTGAACGTCAATCTCAAGTCTTATGCAGACTCTAACAGGTTTTCTTCTAATGCCTCGTACACACGATCTGAATTCTCGTCGGAAGAAGCTCTGATGGTTTTCCTGACGGAATTCGGCTCAAGCTGTCTTGCCTACACACGGTCACACCAAATTCCGATAGTTTATAACGCGATGACGTACAACACGTACGACGGGACTAGAAAAAGGAAGTTCAATAGCCAGCAGCCAATAGCTTCTGTCTCGTAGTTGAATCTGAGCATGCGTGATTTTTGGCGTGTCGGAATTGCATACACACGATCGGAATTTCTGGCGGGAAAATTGAGAACATGCTATCAATTTTTGGCTGGCGGAAATTCGGACAGCTAAATTCCGATGGAGCGTACACACGGTCGCATTTTCCGATAAAAAGCTCTCATCGGTCTCATTTTCTGGCCAGAATTCCGATCCTGTGCACGCGGCATTAGTGCTTCACAGGACAGCTGTATTTATACTGAGATAAAATTACACACAGGTGAACTCTATTTACTAATTATGTGACTTCTGAAGGCAGTTGGTCCCACTAGATTTTATTTAGGGGTATCAGAGTAAAAAGGGGGTTGAATACAAATGCACGCCACACTTAACATATTGGTAAAATATTTTGAAAACAATTTATCATTTTTCTTCCACTTCACAATTATGTGCCACTTTGTGTTGGTATATCCCATAAAATTCCAATACAATACATTTACGTTCTTGGTGGTAACATACAAAATATGGAAAATTTCAAGGAGTATGAATACTTTTTTCAAGGCACTGTAATGTAAAGAACAGAGCCCCCCCAGCAGCGCAGAATATTTCCGATATAGCCGATTCCTGCCAATACAGCCAAATTTCAATCCATGTAGGCTGGCTTTAGACAGAGGAAAGAGTAAAATCCTCCAGAAGCATAGAGTATGTAAGGAAAGGAAAGTAGGAAATCGGAGGGAAGGGAGTCTTCCAGCAACACATAGTATATAGTGAATCTTGATCTATCTAAAATTCTCTGTTGGAATCAGATGAGTGGCAGGTCATTTCTGCTTTGTACAGTCAGCCGGAATGTGAAGTGTAATGTGTACAGTCCTCAGCCCGGATGGGGAGTATTAGTACATGTTGCTGCCTGTGAGTATGTGAATAGTAGCTAGATGAAAGGCACAGCGCTCCTCTTACTCCAACATCATACAGCTTCCACCTGCACATTCCTGCCTCCTGCACGCCTATACACGTGTGTTTACACACAGACCTCCAAATACCACAATGACATCATACGAGCTGTCAACTCCGGGATCACTGGCATCTGGACAACCTCAGGTTCCCGAGTTCCTCCTTATCCACCCATGGATCTACAACTTTCAGCGTGGCTCACTACTTGCAGAACTACAAGTTCCAAAAATGCATAGAAACCCCCTACAGTAGCCGCATCAACCACGGAACTAGAAGTATTAGGCTGACGACCACTTGGGAAAGTCCAGAATGCCTCCATTGCCCAAAAAGGTAACAATTAACTAAACCCAGGAACATAAACGTGCAGCAGTCCTAAGCCCTTGTACACACGGTCGGACATTCCGACGGAAAATGTCCGATCGGACCGTGTTGTCGGATAATCCGACCATGTGTGGTCTCCATCGGACTGTTTCCGTTGGAATATCCGACCAACAAAGTTTTAGAGCCGGGCTATAAAATTTTCCGACAACATGATCCGATCACTGCCTGAGCTGAACTGGAAGCAAAATAATCTTATATTGATTCTGTAAATCCGTGGTCTCCAAACTGTGGCCCTTTTGCTTGCTTTTATCGGGCCCTTAGGGCGCGATTTCATCCACCGATACCAACAATGGGGCAAAATTCCTCCGAATGACACTAAAGATGAGGCATTGTTTTTTTTTACAATGACATCGGGACCCTTTCTACTCCCAATGGCCATAGTCTGGCACCCTAAAAGTCTTAGCCCTTGTACACACGGTCGGAGATTCCGACGGAATGTGTCCTATTGGACCGTTTTGTCGGATAATCTGACTGTGTGTGGTCTGCATCGGACTGTTTCTGTCGGAATATCCGTCGGACCAAATTTTCAAACTTGCTGGAAATATTTTCCGACAACATGCTCCGATCAGACATACTCCGATCATGTGTAGAGAATTCCGATCGGACAAAGTGCCACGCATGCTCAGATCAAATTCCTACACCAAAGTTATTGGCTACTAGCCTGAACGTAGTCCCGTCGTAACAAAATTACG
Organism: Lithobates pipiens; assembly: GCF_037356315.1. NCBI lineage: Eukaryota > Metazoa > Chordata > Amphibia > Anura > Ranidae > Lithobates > Lithobates pipiens. The sequence continues at coordinate 9,412,439 of NW_027507696.1, forward strand.
TCATCACGTTCTGAACGATCGGATTTTCCGACAACTTCGTCCGACCGTGTGTATGCAACAGTTTCGGACAAGATCCGTTGGATTTGGTTGTCCGAATCTCCGACCGTGTGTACAAGGGCTTAAAGTGATTGTGAAGGCAGAAGGTTTTTTTTTTTATCTTAATGCATTCAATGCATCAAGATAAAAAAAAAACTCCTGTGTGCAGCAGCCCCCCTAATACTTACCTGAGGTCCATCTAGACATCTAAATCCAGCAATGTTGTACGAGACTCGGCTGTCCGGGACTCCCCTCCTCATTGGCTGACACAGCAGCATGGCACCATTGAAGTCAGTGAGCCAATAAGGAGAGAAAGGGGGAGGGGCCAGGCTGCAGCTCCATGTCTGAATAGACACAGGGAGCTGCCGCTTGGCTCGGGTGCCCCCATAGCAAGCTGATTGCTGTGGGGGCATTCAAAAGGAGGGAGGGGCCAGGAGCACAGAAGGGGGACCCGAGAAGAGGAGGATGCGGGTTGCTCTGTACAAAACCAATTCACAGAGCAGGTAAGTATAACATGTTTGTTATTTTTAATGGGGAAAAAAAAAATTGATCTTAGTATCAATTTGAGGAGAGTAAACTGGCCTTTTGTTTAGAAGGTTTGGAGACCCCTGCTGCAAACTACTAATCCTATCACACCACACCAGAGTTATTTGCAGGAATGGCAGGTTTTCACTTGGCATAAAGGGAATCAAACCTGGAAAAAGAAAAAGAAAAGCAGCCACTACATCTATCTTTTATGCAGCAATATATAACATTTTTAGAAGAGTTTAGACAGGCTTTAAAACATTTATGGAGAGGGAAGCACCTTACAGACATCCCTGGAGTCAGACCACTGGGTAAAACAGCGACCATCCAGAATGAAGCCAATATGTCTGATGAATTCCTGCCCCAAAAACAACTGGCCATGGTAAGATTTACTTTACATATAAACATCCTCCCAGGCCGACCATAAAGGCCCAGATAAGCAATGTCTGTAAAGCCCCATACACACTATCAGATTATCTGCTGAGTTTTTCCTTCAGATTTACCAAAACCATGTAGTAGAAGGGCCTGCCTGATTGCATACACACTGAAACTTCTAAGGTTTGTCCTCATATTATATGGTTTTGGTAAATCTGAAGGAAAAACTCATCAGATAATCTGATAGTGTGTATGGGGCTTTAGCACCCTTGGATGACTCTCTACAGTCTATAAGCGCACAACAGTTGGCCTGTGGAGCTTTTTTTTTTTTTGTGTAATGATTAGCACTCTCACCTAGCAGTAAGAAGGGTCGCTCTGGTTCGAATCCCAACCACAACACTACCTGCCTGGAGTTTGCATGTTCTCCCTGTGCCTGCGTGGGTTTCCTCCGGGCACTCCGGTTTCCTCCAACGATCCAAAGACATGCAGGTAGGTTAATTGGCTTCTGTCCAAAATTGGCCCTAGTATATGAATGGGGACCCTGGATTGTGGGCTCCATTGAGGGTAGGGACCGATGTGAGTGTGCAATGTACAGGGATAGGGACAATTGTAGACACTCACTCAGGTTGAACTGGATGGACTGGTGTCTTTATTACTTATTATTATTAAAGCGGGAGTCTGCCGTTTTTTTTTTTTTTTTAAAAGCCAGCAGCTACAAATACTGCAGCTGCTGACTTTTAAAATAATGACAATTACCCGCCCAGCGCGCCCGCGATGTCGGCACCCAAAGCCGATCTCTCGATCGTCTCTCGGGTGCTGCCGCCGCCATCTTGGGTATGGGAATCAGGAAGTGGAGCCTTGCGGCTTCATTTCCCGGTTCCCTACTGCACATGCGCGAGTCGCGCTGCGCAATAAGGATGGTCCTCGCTGTCTCTGGGATCCGTGTGTTTCCCAGCAGGCAGCGGGGGGACCTTCGGAAAGGGGCGTAGATTCTGCGGAAAGGGGCGTAGATTCTGCAGATATCTACGCCGGAAGTGGGTGCAGATACCTGTACTGTACAGGTACCTGCACCCCCCTCCCCCCTGAAAGGTGCCAATTGTGGCGCCGGAGGTGGGGAGGGTTCCAATAAACAGAAGCTCCACTTAAGGGTGGACCTCCGCTTTAACTATGTAACTATATAAGTGTAAACCAAGGTTTCTCAACAGGTTGGAAAATCTTTGTTGCCCCTGTGGTTTCTACTGTTGGTAGCGTTAGGCACGTTTGGTAGTCGCCAGGCTCTCTGACCAACTGACTTTTGTGTCATCCTGGCTGTCACCTCCATTGTCATCTTCTGCCTTTTAGGATTGAAACGCCCCAATGAAGTGATTAGCATTCAGCGTGGCGGCACAGGTGGCTGCAACATGCTCAAATTCCCTTTATCCTTTGCGTCTGACACATCCGATTATCGGTTAAAGAAAAAAAATCTATATTTCAACAGACTGGCTGAGCTTGGGGCATCTGTCTTGCTTGTGGCCCTGTGAGGACCATTATGGGAATCAGAGCGTCTCCTTCATTCAATAGCCAAAGTACAGAATGTAATTCTACTCCACTCCTTCAAGATGAGACGGAGAGTGATAACGGGCTAAAATGAGTTTACACAACAGATACATGTCTTCTGTCGCTAACAACCTTGAGAAATAAATAATAAAAAAAAAAAAAGACCCAAAATGAAAAAAAAAAAAACAGACATAACAAGTCTACGTCAGGCAAGATATAGAGGACTCTAAATAGATCAGAGGACTCTCTCGAGGTCTGTGCAACTTGTATAACACACAAGACCAGAAAAAAATCAAACCAATAATGAACATTTATGTAATAATTGTATGGATACTGCTTAGTTCTTAGACAGTTTTGCAAAAAGTTTTAAAATGTTTTTATAAAAGTATTTTTTATTTGACTAACTCAAAATGTGCACCTTTCCAAAGTATAAAAAAAAGTTGCTTTAAAGCGGAGGTCCACCCTAAAATGGACCTCCGCTCATCGGAATCCCCCCCCCCCTCCGGCGCCACAATCGGCACCTTTCAGGGGGGTGCAGTTACCTGGATAATCCAGGTAACTGCACCCACTTCCGGGCTAGCTCTCTGCGGAAAGGGGCAAGTGCCCCGCTGCCTGCTGGGAAACACACAGCTCCCAGAGGCAGCGGGGACCGTCCGGATTGCGCCGCGCGGCTCGCGCATGCGCAGTAGGGAACCGGGAAATGAAGCCGAAAGGCTCCATTTCCTGATTCCCATACCCAAGATGGCGGCGGCAGGACCCGATAGACGAGCGAGCGATCGGCTTCGGGTGCCGACATCGCGGGCGCGCTGGACAGGTAAGTGTCACTATTTAAAAGTCAGCAGCTGCAGTATTTGTAGCTGCTGGCTTTTAAAAAAAAAAAAAAAAAACGCGGAGTCCCGGTGGACTCCCGCTTTAATCAACCCTCTAAAAAACACTGGTACAAATAAAATGGTGGGGGAGGTAAGGGAGACAATGAAGAGAAGGTTCTGATCTTGAGGGAAGGCAATTTTCTATGTACAGCTGACTTCATGTGAAGTGACCCCACTGAGGAACACGGCAACCCTACAATAGTGAACACGGAACAGTTGGCTTAAGACCCCGTTCACACCATGCCGTCCATAGCGTCAGCGGTAAAACGGCGCTATTTTGGGCAGCGTTTTACCGTCGGATTTGCGCCGCATTTCGGCCACTAGCGTGGAGCTTTTACACCCCACTAGCGGCCGAGAAAGGGTTAAAACCGCCGGCAATACACCGCAATAGCGGCATTTTGCCAGTGGTATTACAGCGCTGCCCCATTGATTTCAATGGGGAGTATCGGTGGAGGAGCGGTAAACACACCGCTCCTTCACCGCTCCAAATTGTCTGGCGGACTTGGTCCGTCAAACAATCCGCCGGACTTTATAACGAACAGACTTAGCTCCACACAAACACATCCGAAAGTCCGGTGAATGCTAAAGCGATAACGTACAGCACGTACGAAGGGACTAGAAAAAGGAAGTTCAATAGCCAGTAGCCAATATATTCCTTCTCGTACTTGCTTCAGAGCATACATCATTCTTAGTCTGCCGGACTAGCACACTGACGAACGGATTGTCCGCTGAAAGCCAAGTCCAGCGGACATATTTTGAGTCGAAACTACTTTCTAAGCCCTTGTACACACGGTCGGAGATTCCGATGGAATGTGTCCGATCGGACCGTTTTGTCGGATATTCCGACTGTGTGTGGTCTCCATCGGACTGTTTCCGTCAGAGTATCAGACGGACCAAATTTTCCAACTTGTTGGTAAAATTTTCAGACAAAATGCTCCGATCGGACATACTCCGATCATGTGTAGAGAATTCCGATCGGACAAAGTGGGGGGCGGAGAGCACGGTGTGGCGGAAAGCACTGGGGGGAGCCAGGAAGCACATGGGGGGGAAGAGAGCACTGGGGGAGCTGAAGAGCACTGTGGAGGTGGAGAACATTGGGGGGGGGGCAAGAGCATGGTGGAGTGCAGAGCACTGGGGGGCAGAGAGCAGATGGGGGGGCCCGAGATCATGAGGGGCGGGGCCAGGGAGCACATGGGGGACTGAGAGCACGGTGGGGTGGGAGGGGAGCTGGAGGGCACTGAGCGGGGGCAGACAGAATAATTAATCTAGCTTCTGGCACCTAGAGGCCTTTGCTGTCATGTGCTCCCTGGCTCCCCTCCCTAGTGCGCTACACCCCCCCCCCCCTCAAGCTGCACCTGCTGCCACTGGACCCAGATGCTCCACAATTGGCACAGGGCCCTCGGGCAGTGCCCAATTGGTCAGTCCGCCCCTGAGCCATGGAGTCCCAGTTGGGGGGGGGGGGGGGAGGCAGAGCTGCCGATGCCAACATTAGTAATGATCACATGCAAATTAGGTGGCCGCGGGCCCCTTGAGTGCGAGGCCTTAAGCGACCGCCTACTTTGCCTAATTAGGGAGCCGCCTCTGTATTGTTTGATGTAGAAATTATAAAGAGTCAAATATATCTGTATACAGATCAGGAAGGTTTGCCATTCATATTTTTGGTTCCTGCCCTAGAAGATATCTTTTTAGGTTTCTGACTGGTAGCGCATTGCCACATAGCATTGTCAGTCAATGAGGATCACAAAACAATCCAGATCAAAGCAGATGAAGTAACAGAGGAGTTGTGAGAGCTTCCAGAATGTTTCTAGGTGTGTTGGGCTCTGTGGTCCTCCTGAGCTCCACCAGTTTGGGGGCGGGTGTAGTAGTTCTGTCTGCAAAGCATCATATAATGGACAGGTATATTATCTTAGACCTTTGATGGTTGGTTTGCAGCAGAGCGCCAACAAGTCGCGGCAGACTTAGAGGGATCGCTCTGCTGAGTTTCAGGAAACCGTTCAATGCCAATTTTTTTTTTTTTCCTTTTTCTCCAGGAGAGGAAAGTTATTTAACTCTTGTCTCTTAAAGACAAAAACCAGCTCGGGGTCCAGAGAGCCAATGTCACTACCGCAAATTAATGTTTACCAAAAACATAACCCAATACAGTACAACCCAATTCTGCCTTTTTTTATGAAGGGTGGATGCGATGTAGGGCTGAAACAACGAATCGATTAATCGACAACTAATCGATTATGAAATTAATCGATTACTATTTTCATAATCGATTAATCGGCCAGTAACATAATGGGGTTAACAAAAAAACTAAAATTAGCCCTTTATAGTACAAAAAGAGCAAATCGTTATTGTAAATATTACTTTCACTGTCCCATAGTAAAAAATTAACCCCTTACAGTAGCGATTATTTGCTCTTTTTCTACAAATTTTATTTTTTTTAACCCCATTATGTTACTAAACATCTCAGGTCTGGGTCACACCTCTGTTTTTTTGGTGCTTTTTGCAGAAACACACTACAGTTAATTTACATGGTTTCCTATGGGACATGTTCACATCTATGATTTTTTCAGCTGCTGCGTATTTGGAAAAGACGAGGCCTTTTTTAATGCAAAACGGTGCTGTTTTTTTTTTTTTTTTTTGGTTCAATATACTTCAATGCAAATCGCAGCAAAATTACCTTTTTTTTTTTTTGAAGGTTATTAGCCAATTATTAGATTAATCTAAACAAAAATCGGCCAACTAATCGATTATGAAAATAATCGTTAGTTGTAGCCCTAATGCGATGTAACATATTGGAGGGCTGCCCTTGAGAATGGAGTGATGTCCCATCTCAGCAATGATCAGATCTTCAGCACTGCGTGCGACTTCTGTCACTTACTGGTAGACTCCGCGACACCAAGAGCCATAAGTATTTGTAAAAAGAGGAAGACTGGAAAAAAGGGGAGCGCAATCCAACTTTAGGGGCGCCAGAACCATTCAACAAGGGGCAGTTATTGGATACATACCGGTAGTTAAAAGCAGAAGATTTCTCTGCTTGTAAAAGAAAACTGGCTTCATGTAATGCCGCGTACACGCGATCGGAATTCCGGCCAGAAAAAGACCCGATGAGAGCTTTTCATCGGAAAATGCGACCGTGTGTACGCTCCATCGGAATTTAGCTGTCCGAATTTCCGCCAGCCAAAAATTGATAGAAAGTTTTTCCGTCTGGAAAAATTGAGAACATGCTATCGGTAATTCCGATCGTGTGTATGCAATTCCGACACGCCAAAAATCACGCATGCTCAGATTCAACTACAAGACGGAAGCTATTGTCTACTGGCTATTGAACTTCCTTTTTCTAGTCCCGTCGTACGTGTTGTACGTCACCGCGTTATAAACGATCGGAATTTGATGTGACCGTGTGTGCGCAAGACAGCTTGAGCCGAATTCCGTCTGGAAAACCATCAGAGCTTTTTCCGACGAGAATTCCGATCGTGTGTACGCGGCATAAACCTTAAACAGAAGAAGAGCGACGGGAGGTCAGAGGATTGTGCTGTCCACTTATGTTAATTACCAGCTCTAAAAGCGGCTGTGAAAAAGGTTAATTCTCCGAATATTGATGGAAAATCTCTGCTGTGTACGGTTATGTGGCACTCGTCCCTCTCACCACTATGAGGATGGGTACTCGCCGGCTGCCTGGCGTGCCCAAGCTTTCAGACTTTTGCTTCACACAAAGAATTTAATAGAGAACACCTATAAGAACACCTATAGTCAGGATAATACTTTTCAATCTAATTTACAGCAAAGTGATTTATACGATTATACAGTATATCAGCAAGGCAGAGATGACATGAATAAAAAAAGATCAGTTTAAAATGCCCCACTAAGAACCAACTGTATTTAAAATGATGGCCTGAACCCTCATTATCAGAAAATGATTGATGTCCCGTACATAAAACTGCCAATTCTTCTTTGCCTTCCAACTCGACATGTGACAGTTTAGAAGAATTAGGAAAGATTAGAGCAGCTTCCAGGATCCAGCGGGAGCTTTATCTGCTGCGCTCCTGCATGAGTTGTATGATGCAGAGGAAAGGGGGTCAGTACAGACGCATAAAAGAGACAAAGAAAGTAAAAAGGATTAGGGCTGAAACAACTAATCGATGAATCGACAACCAATCGATTATGAAATTAATCGATTACTATTTTCATAATCGATTAATCGGCCAGTAACATAATGGGGTTAAAGTTAATGAGTCTGATGATATTTACCAGATTGACCCTTTAATAGTATATCTCTCCTCTAATAGTATATGCAGTATATATCCTATAATAGTATATATCCTGTAATAGTATATGCAGTATATATACTGTAATAGTATATGCAGTATATATCCTGTAATAGTATATGCAGTATATCTCTCCTCTAATGGTATATACACTATATCTCTCCTCTAATGATATATACAGTATATATCCCCTCTAATGGTATATACAGTATATCTTCAATAGTATAAACAGTATATCTCTCCTCTAATGGTATATATGGTATATATCCCCTCTAATATATACAGTATATGTCTTCTGTCTGTTATATATCCTGTAATAGTATATGCAGTATATATCCTGTAATAGTATATACACCATATCTCTCCTCTAATGGTATATACACCATATCTCTCCTCTAATGGTATATACACCATATCTCTCCTCTAATGGTATATACACCATATCTCTCCTCTAATGGTATATACACCATATCTCTCCTCTAATGGTATATACACCATATCTCTCCTCTAATGGTATATACACCATATCTCTCCTCTAAAGGTATATACACCATATCTCTCCTCTAAAGGTATATACAGTATATCTCTCCTCTAATGGTATATACAGTATATCTCTCCTCTAATGGTATATACAGTATATCTCTCCTCTAAAGGTATATACAGTATATATCACCTCTAATGGTATATACAGTATATATCCCCTCTAATAGTATATACAGTATATATCCCCTCTAATGGTAAATACAGTATATCTTCAATAGTATAAACAGTATATCTCTCCTCTAATGGTATATATGGTATATATCCCCTCTAATATATACAGTATATCTCTTCTGTCTGTTATTCTCAGAGTGGATTAGATATTTTGCTCCAAAACCATATAGTTGGTTATTTATATTCACCACCGCATATAGAGATATTTAAGAATAAATTACCTTTTTTTTTTTAAACTTTACATATTAACTAAATTATACACCACACTTTTTTTTAAGGTTATTAACCGATTAATCGAAACAACAATCGGCCAACTAATCGATTATGAAAATAATCGTTAGTTGCAGCCCTAAAAAGTAGTATTTTTTTTTTACGATTTTATCTGACCACAGCCTGCATTTCAACACGGGGACATGAAAAAAGTCTGCTGCCTTTCCCACTTTAAGCCGGTAACGTGTCCTTAAGGCTGGATTCACACCTATGGCATTTTTAGTACTTTTTGCATTTTGCTGATTTGCACTGCAGTCTATTTACCATGGCTTCCTATGGAAAACGTTCTGTAGAGCAAATCTGCAAAAAGCACTAAAAATGCCATAGGTGTGAATCCGGCCTAACAATGCAGCAGAATTACATCCACACTGCCTGCCTCTTATCAGCTCAATCTAAGGGGACAGCCATTGAAGGGTTCTTTTATTTTTTGGCTTGCACCTCAATCATATTCCCGGCATTTTACCAGATAGCGAATAAATTTGATATGCATAAATAAAATCGTAACACTGCTGCTATTTATACGGAAGAGAAATGAGAAAATAATTACGATGGTTTTCTTCCAAACAAACCTTCTGCGAATGTTTTAGAGTCACTAATGGGGCGTCAGACGGCAGCTGAAAGGCTCATTTTATATTCCGCAATTACTGAAAGCATTTCTGCTGCTTTATACGACAATAAATAGCAAAAAAAAAAACGATTCCAATGCATTCTTCACGCTTAACTAAACGGATTACTCCGAGGCGTATGTAGCCAGGAAGCAGATCTCAGCCGCTTAAAATGAGGAGGGAGTAATTAAAGCGGTTCTCTGCATGAAATGTACTAAGGGGGGGAAAAAAAGAACCAGACCAGAAACGGGGGAACAGAAAAGAAGCACGGAATTTCCCTCTAATGCCGCGTACAAACGATCGGAAATCACGGACAGAAAAAGACCGATGAGAGCTTTTCATCGGAAAATGCGACTGTGTGTACGCTCCATCGGAATTTAGCTGTCCGAATTTCCACCAGCCGAAAATTGATAGCATGTTCTCAATTTTCCCGATGGAAAAACCTTTCTATCGGTAATTCCGATCGTGTGTATGCAATTCCTACATGGTTTAGGAGATATTTACAAAAAGACAGCCACCGCGCATGCGCCGTAGACAGCTGCGCGCAGGCTCACTGGGCAGGCTGCAGATCACGGCGATTTGCCGCTTGTGTCAGCTTTCGTGCGCATGCGCAGGAGTGATGTAATCGCAGTTCCGGCGAATCACAGCGCCGGCGCAGCGAGACCCGGAAGTCACTCCGGGATACATGGCAGCGGCGAACATGAAGACGGAGGACCGCTTCGGGTGCTTCGTTCTCAGGTAAGTTATTCATAATGAGATAGTATGCTATGCATACTAGCTCATTATGCCTTTGCCTTGCAGGTTGCATTTTTTTTTTTTTTTTTTAAATAGCCTTTACTTCCTCTTTAAGTCTGGGGGTTTTGCGGAATATGCTCCATTACTTAGCGCACTACTCGTCCCAGCTGTCTCCAGTTCTCTTCTACCAGTTTGCAGCCTCTGTGTCATAATTAAGAGTTCAGGACTATTAACCCTGAACTGTAGGTGAAGGAGGCTGGAGTGCATCTATGGCTGGGAGCAGGTTGTGGGGGGGAGTTAGGTACATGGACCCCTTTCTGCAACTCCCTAAACTTAGCAAACATTTTTTGGTTTTGGAGTTGGGCTTTAAAGAGGAAGTAAACCCTGATGAGTTTACTTCCTCTTTTTTTCCCTGCAAAAGGTAAAGCATAATGGACTACTATGCATCACATAGTAGCCCATTATGTGTCACTTACCTGACACAGGAGCCAGCGAAGTCGCCGCTGTCCCCTGTAGTCCGCCGCATCCATCTTGCTGGTGGCGTCTCGCAGCTCCGCCGCTGTCATTCGGCGAAGCCGCGATGACGTCACTCCCGCGCATGCGCACGGGAATCGACAAATGCGGCAGCTCCATTCTTGGAACTGCCGCGTTCAGTGCGCCTGCGCGCCGCTGTCTACGGCGCATGCGCCGTAGACAGCGGTGCCCGTTTTCGGGCAAATATCTCCTAAACCATATAGGTTTAGGAGATATTGCTTGGACCTACAGGTAAGCCTTAATCTAGGCTTACCTGTAGGTCAAAGTGGTTTGTAAGGGTTTACAACCACTTTAAATAACTTTAATAAGTGATTCTTGGACTGGCCTTTTATTACATTATCCTGTGCTGTGAAATCTCCAGTATGTGAGAGTAGGCCTGCAGAGGGGTCAGGGCGAGGGTGGCGCTGGAACCAAGGTACACACTGGCTGCATTTTTCCAAGACTAGGGTCCGCGGCTCTCCCGGGCTCGTGGAAGCCTCCATGTCCCGTGCCAGGCTGGCCAGGGTCAACCGGCATCAAGCGGGGGCTCAGGACCGACCTGGGACCGAGTGGCGGTGAGAATACCGGCAACTACAGGTATTTAGGTGGGCTGTCAACTACAGGAGATGAATATTGAAATGCAAACATCAGCCACTCTGCAGATCAGACGAGCAGCTGGCCTGTTTCATGTGTAGTTGGAGTGTCCCTTTAAGAACCTAAGCTTCCAGCAAAAGGAAAATGATTGGAAAGTCGGGCACCAGCTGTGTGATTTTAGGCGCACCGGCTCCCAAGTTCCACGGATCGGTCAAGCCCCTTGGCTACTGTTCACTACTAAATCAGAAAGGCGATTAGATATGAAAACAGAAGTATGAAGGGAGAGCCTCTTTAGTGGTATTTTCGGAGTTGCAAAGCTTACAAACTTCAGAGTTTCTGAACTTGGGAGATCTTTGGCAGCTCTCAAACCTCACCGACCTTGTGACAGTTTACTTCTCATAAATAAAATCTCTGAATTGCCGCAATTATCACATCTCCTACTGATCGTCACTCTGATTATACTTAAAAGCTGTAGAACTAAACTTCTGAGCTTTACCTCCTCCATGATAAGCCTTTTAGAATATATTTGTTATGCAAAACTTGAGGAAAATCTGGTCAACATAACGTACTGAAATATTAATGAGCTATGAACGCCAACTCCATTATTTTCAGAAGTTTGTTCGTCTACATTAAGTCTCTTCATGGAAGTATCCTCATTTAGCATTACTCACACATTAAAGAGGAAGTAAAGGCAAACATTTTTTTTTTTTTTTTTTTTAAAAGCACACCCTGTAAGGCAAAGGCATAATGAGCTAGTATGCATAGGATACTAGCTCATTATGAATAACTTACCTGAGAACGAAGCCCCCGAAGTGGTCCTCCGTCTTCCTCTTCGCCGCTGCCATGTATCCCGGAGCAACTTCTGGGTCTCGTGGCTCCGGCGCTGTGATTCGCCGGAGCCGGGATGACATCACTCCCGCGCATGCGCACGGGAGCCGACACTCGCGGCATATTGCCACGATCTGCGGCCTGCCCAGTGCGCCTGGGCTCATGCTCCGTAGACAGCGGTGGCTGTCTTCGGGTAAATATCTCCTAAACCGTATAGGTTTAGGAGATATTTCTTGGACCTGCAGGTAAGCCTTAATCTAGGCTTACCTGTAGGTCAAAGTTGGTTGTAAGGGTTTACAACCTCTTTAAAGGGGTTGTAAAGGTTCCTTTTTTATTTTCTAAATAGGTTCCTTTAAGCTAGTGCATTCTCGGTTCACTTACCTTTTCCTTTGATTTCCCTTCTAAAGGTTTTTTTTGTTTTGTTTTCTTTGTCTGAATTTCTCACTTCCTGTTCCTCCTCAGTAAGCTGTTCTGGCTGACTAAACACCGCTCGGATGATGGTGTGAAGTTTACTGAGAAGAAACAGGAAGTGAGATATTCAGGCAAAGAAAAAAAAACATTTAGAAGGGAAATCGAAGGAAAAGGCAAGTGAACCAACAATGCACTAGCTTAAATCAGATCATGCAAAATATGTCCAGAGTGCTAGTACTCCCAACCACTTTTCTCTTCTTAAATCCCTTTTTCCACACAGTGTATATTCACCTTGCGCACAAACTACTCACCATAAGTCACGAAGTGCCACAAACTCCTCCAGCCACGTGGTTAATTGTATCCACCCTCCTCTTTAAATCCACACTATCAGCCTCAAAACCACGGGTTATAAACACAGAAAAGCGCTGCAGCATGTAAAAAATGTCTATGAGGACGAAACGCATCGGGAGGACTCCACTGCCGCCTGTTTTATAACGCCGCTAAAAATAGCAGCGTTTTACCGCCGACGCAATGGGCGGTGTGGTGTGAAAGGGGTCTTACACGTGGGACCCGAATATTTTTCTGGATATAAAAGAGACTATTTTTGCACTTTTTATTTGCTTTTCACATACGAGCACAATGATTCGGTGTTCATTAATATTATTCTTTTGTAAAGTCTATGTGGTTTCGCACATGGATATTTGATTGTTTATAATTTTGTTTTACTATAATGGTTTAGCGCTACTTCTTGTTTATAACATTTGTATTTTTTGCTAAAATATCCAATTTTAGTGTAGTAGCAGCTTCATTTTGCACATTTGGATAGCGCAGTATTTTTTCTTGATTGGAAGAAATTCAACACTATACATGTAAAAGGGCGGTATCTGGGAAGCCTACAGCTGCCAATCACCGCACTACAACACCCAGCAGACCTGCCCCCCCCCTACAAGAAGTTCTGCAGCAGCTGAAACACTTAGGGAAAGTCATCAGAGGTTGGGGGGGGGGGGGGAGCAAAGCCTGGCTCAGTGCAGGACACACTACTCACCAGGCAGATCATTCACCTGGCAGCCGCCCGCAGAGGAGCCCGAGAAGGAGAAGTACATCGCCCAGCGGACACAAAAAGACGTAGCTAAGGGGGAGGGACGTTGCCAGCGTGGGAGGGGGTGGGGCCGGCGTGGAAAGGGGCGGGTCCACTGGGGAAAGGGAAATCCCCACTGACAGCTGAAACGTCACTGGTTGTTAAGGACGTGGCGGCCCCGCTCCTTAACAACCGGTAATTGCCCGCAGTCTTTTGTATGCATTTCATCTGTCAGCGGGGGAATCGTGCAAATGCTTAGTATCCGCACCGATAACTATACTAGTGTCGGTATAACCCTAATTCAGGGTAAATAAAAACACAGATACACTTACATCCGGATGTGTCTGCGCTGATACTAAGAATACACAACATTAAAGTGGTTGTAAACCCTTACAAACCACTTTGACCTACAGGTAAGCCTAGATTAAGGCTTACCTGTAGGTCCAAGCAATATCTCCTAAACCTATATGGTTTAGGAGATATTTGCCCGAAAACAGGCACCGCTGTCTACGGCACATGTGCCTTAGACAGCGGCGCGCAGGCGCACTGAACGCGGCAGTTCCAAAAATGGAGCTGCCGCATTTGTCGACTCCCGTGCGCATGCGCGGGAGTGACGTCATCGCGGCTTCGCCGAATGACAGCGGCTGAGCTGCGAGACGCCACCAGCAAGATGGATGCGGCGGACTACAGGGGACAGCGCGACTTCGCTGGCTCCTGTGTCAGGTAAGTGACACATAATGGGCTACTATGCGATGCGATGCGATGCATAGTAGTCCATTATGCTTTGCCTTTGCAGGGAAAAAAAGAGGAAGTAAACTCATCAGGGCTTACTTCCTCTTTAATATCTACAGCATTGTCGGCTTCAGCCATATAACCGGCTGTGAACAGAGAAGCACCGTGCGGGATGACGTCGCACCAAAACAAGCCCCACTTTACGCGTTCCGCCATGCTGACATCTTTAGGGACGGCACAGGGAGAGTACTTGTAGCTGCCAACTTTTATTTATGGATAGCCCAATGAAGTTCCTCATTAACATGAAAATATATCTGATTGTAGGTTCACTCCAAGAGTGACCTTTCTTAGCCCTTGTACACACGGTCGGAGATTCCGACAACCAAATCCGACGGATTTTGTCCGAAACTGTTGCATACACACAGTCGGAAGAAGTTGTCGGAAAATCCGATCTTTCAGAACGTGATGACGTAATTTAGTTACAACGGGACTACGTTCAGGCTAGTAGCCAATAGCTTTGATGTAGGAATTTGATCTGAGCATGCGTGGCACTTTCTCCGATCAAAATTCTCTACACATGATCGGAGTATGTCCGATCGGACCAGTTTGTCGGAAAATATTTCCAACAAGTTGGAAAATTGGGTCCGACGGAAACATTCCGATGCAGACCACACACAGTCGGATTATCCGACAAACCAGTCCGATAGGACACATTCCGTCGGAATCTCCGACCGTGTGTACAAGGGCTTAGATGGTGGTGGCTGCATTAGTTTTCTTTTTTTCAATCTTTCTTTCATTTACTTTCATTGGGTGATCCAGCAAAAGTAACACACTTCCTGTCTCAGTGGTTACCCTCATTCCTCCACTGTATCTATGGAGGAGCAGCGTAGCCTTCTTTGGAGAGCAACATTGTAAACCTGCGAAGAGGGAAGTTTTAGTGGACTAGTAAATTTAGATGAACTTTACAGAACCCTAACTCCAGCTAACCCTTTTTTTTCCTTTTGGGATAAAGGTTTTTAATGAATAAATAAAAGCTGATCATTGGAAGCCCTGCCGTCACTGTAAATGGATCGTCTCCTCCCCGTAACTGCTACTTTTGCTGGACAGCTTGGTCTGTTACAGGAATAGTTGAATAACAGCCGGCGTGGCAAGATCAAGAGGTAATAAAACTATATTACAGGAAAAGACTGCTGTGTTAATGCTATGGACAAATTGTAAACGTACATCTGTAAATGTTTGATTTTGCTCATAGTTTCATTTTAAGATAATTGTCCTTTTTATTTACATGTGCTACGTGAAGCTTTCTTTTCTCTCTTATCGGCCATGTTAGGCCACGTAAAGATCACGGCTAACAGCTCACGTGGTCCTTCAAGAGAATTAAAGGGCAAGGAAGTCATCTGAGCACAAGGAAACTTCATCTCGTTATGTGCCACTCCGATTAATTCCAAAAACCTTTTCATTGAGTTGTGTTAGAAGTGCTACTAACTCTTCCCTATATTGTATAAACGTTCAATTACCTGTCCTGGCTCCCTATACTCTACACAGGAATAGCTCAGTAATTGCTCAGCTCCTTCTCTCTCATTTTTTCTGGTACGATGTCATAAAGTGGTTGGGCGGCACCGTCTGCCCCCAGTTCGGTAGGGTAGGCAGTAGGGTGAATCAGTGCATGTTTTTTTGTGGTTACACCAGCGACTGTCAAGGACCGAGTGACTACACACTCGCTTCACGCCTTCAAATGACAAAAGAAGGAGAGACGCATCTTGGAGAGCACCTAATCCCCCCCGCAAATCCCTAGAAAACCCTTCAGGTGTCCTAAGATGACATCTTCCTGACGCTACAAGTTACAGAGAATTCTTACAGATGCAGAGACCTGCCTGGATGCAACCAAGCCTTGTCAACAGCGAGGAAACGAAAAAAAAAGAAAAACTCTCCGTACTCAATAAAGCATAACAGCAATATACTAAAGACAGATACAAGAAGTAACTCAATTATGGGCCACGTAACGTTAGTGAGAGCAAGTCTTCTGACACACAGCTTAAAGGGGTTGTAAAGTAAAAATTTTTATTTTTTTAAAATAACAAACATGTTATACTTACCTCCACTGTGCAGCTCGTTTTGCACAGAGTGGCCCCGAACCTGCTCTTCTGGGGTCCCTCGGCGGCTGTCTCTGCTTCCTCCCGCAGGTGCTTCTCACGTTAATGCGAGCTCCCTCACATTGGTGAGAAGCACTGCGGGCGCGCTCCCGTGATACAGCCGGCGGCTATAGCCGCTCGCTGTATCACAAGGCCCCTCCCCCCGGCGCGCTGCGTCATTGGATGTGATTGACAGTAGCGCGAGCCAATGGCTGCGCTGCTTTCAATCCATCCACTCCAGCCAATCAGCGGCCAGGCTGAGCGGCGAAGAGGACGGCGGGGGCGAGCGCGGGATTTTCGAGGGGTCAGGTAAGTAAAACGGGGGGACTGGGGGCGCCGGCAGTGTGAGATGTTTTTTCACCTTAATGCATAGAATGCATTAAGGTGAAAAAACATTTACCTTTACAACCCCTTTAAGTCTTAAAGAGGCAGTAAACCCTGATGGGTGTTACTTCCTCTTTGATTCCCTGCAAAGGTAAAGCATAATGGGCTACTATGCATCGCATCGCATCGCATAGTAGTCCATTATGTGTCACTTACCTGACACAGGAGCCAGCGAAGTCACCGCTGTCCCCTGTAGTTCCGAGAGTCCATCTTCTTGGTGGGTCTCGCTGCTCTGGCACTGTGATTTGCCGGAGCAGCGATGACGTCACTCCCGCGCATGCGCACGGGAGCCGACACTCGCGGATATAGCTGTGATCTGCGGCTTACCCAGTGCGCCTGCACGCCGCTCTCTACGGCGCATGCGCTGTAGACAGCGGTGGCTGTCTTCAGGTAAATATCTCCTAAACCGTATAGGTATAGGAGATATTTCTTGGACCTACAGGTAAGCCTTAATCTAGGCTTACCTGTAGGTCAAAGTGGTTTGTAAGGGTTTACAACCACTTTAACAGGAATATTAACCAGCAGAAGGCTCTGGCTGAGACTAGAGCTGCCCGATTCTGGCTAAAATTAGAATCACAATTTTTTTGCTTAGATGATAGATAACGATTCTCTCACGACTCTTGCAGCGTAACATAATCTTTCACATTAAAACAAAAAAAAATTGTGCTAACTTTACTGTTTTTTTTTTTTTTTTTATTCATTTTATTTTTTCCCAGAAAATTGCATTTGAAAGACCTCTGGGCAAATAGTGTGACATAAAATGTTGCAGCAATTGCCATTTTATTCCCTAGGGTCTCTGCTAAAATATAATTATATTTATATATATATATATGTTTGGGGGTTCCAAGTACTTTTCTAACAAAAAAATATTGATTTTAACTTAAGAAAGAAGTGTCAGAAAAAGATTTAGACTTTAAAGAGGAAGTAAACCCTGAGGAGTCTACTTCCTTTTTGATTCCCTGCAAAGGTAAAGCATAATGGACTACTATGCATAGCATAGTAGTCCATTATGTGTCACTTACCTGACACAGGAGCCAGCGAAGTCACCGCTGTCCCCTGTAGTCCGGAGCATCCATCTTCTCGGTGGGTCTCGCTGCTCCGGCGCTGTCATCCGACGAAGCCGCGATGACGTCACTCCCGCACATGCGCACGGGAGCCGCCACTCGCGGCATATCGCCGTTGACAGCGGCGCGCTCAGTGCGCCTGAGCGCCGCTGTCTACGGCGCATGTGCCGTAGACAGCGGTGCCTGTGTTTTGGCAAATATCTTTTAAACCGTGTAGGTTTAGGAGATATTTCTTGGACCTTACAGGTAAGCCTTAATCTAGGCTTACCTGTAGGTCAAAGTGGTTTGTAAGGGTTTACAACCACTTTAAGTGGTTAAACTTCCTGCATTTATTGAAAGTTTGGCAGACTGCCCAGATTATTTGTTTACACAAGTTCTATCCCTTTGATCTAAGAAGTAAATTAGTTACAATGTTTCAAGTTCTAAACTTGGCAGATTGCCCAGATGCTTTCTTTTGACAGCTGAGTGAGCAGATAATCTCTCCACTTGTTTATATGAAAGAATCACCTACTCTCAGCAGGAGAGATTGTGTGGGGGGGGGGGGTTAGTGAATCGAGATTTTTTAAAGATCGTGCAGCTCTAGCTGAGACTGCCTCCGGCGGCGAGCGCTCCCACAATATCTACTGCATGAAAAGACGCGCAGGTACGTTATTTCGCGCAACAGAGCCACAGTATATATGCAGTGGGCGGTCTTTTTAATGGTTAATATCAATAAGTCAGACACACATGGTTCAGCAGGGAGGACTCACAGCACAGTCAGTTAATTAGAAACAAAACAAGTAATTAAATAAGCAGTGTTAATTTTGGCACCAAATTTCAATTTAGTCTTAGTCATAGGACTAAAATGGCATTTTAGTTTTAGTCCTATTTTAGCCTTCTGCGATTGTTTTAGCGTTAGTGGTATTTATTCGACTAAATCTCCAGTATGTTTTAGTCGACTAAAACTCATTTTAGTCATCTAAAACCGAATAAGTGTAATTAAATTGTAATGCATTAATTAACATTTCTCTTATAACTTCCAAACTCATTGTATACTGCTGGAGTGAAAAATCGAATATGTTATTATTTATGGTATTGAGTTATGAACGTGCACTACAGACCAGTGTTCATTTTGAAGTCAAATTTCAATTTAATTTTAGTCTTAGTCTTTTGACTAAAATGGTATTTTAGTTTTAGTCATACTTTAGTTATCTCAATTGTTTTAGTTTTAGTCGTATTTTATTCGACTAAAATAGTATTAATTTAGCCGACTAAAATGCTTTAGTCAATGAAATTGCCACTGCACTTAAGGCCCCTAAGAAGCTAACTTCCTTAGGTTTCTTTCAGACTTGTGGTACTGCTAAGGCCCCTTTCACACATGCGGACATTATGTCCGTATTTCATCCATCCGTTTGCGGGTGAAATACGGACATACATGCATCCCTATGGGATAGCGGGTGTCTGTGGATGAACATCCGCAGACACCCGATATCGTCCGCCTGCGCAATTGTCCGATTCTGCAGACAGAGGAAAATCCTATTTTTCTATCCGTCTGCAGAGCGGAGTGGATGAACACGGACAGACGGTCCGTGTACATCCGATCCCCCATAGAGGAGAGCGGAGAGCTGACAGGGTGGTCCCTGCACAAATGGAGAGAACCCCGCTGAGCAAGCGGATCATCACGGGGCGGATCGTTACGGCCAGTTCAGAGAAGGAAGGGCTGAGCACACCCCTGATATGTTCCTAGTAATCAGGAACAGCGATCTGTCTCCTCCTTAAGTCAGTCCCACCCCCCCAGTTAGAAAAACACATGAGGGAACACATTTAAGACCTTGATCGCCCCTAGTGTTAACCCTTCCCTACAGTGACATTTACACAGTAATCAGTGCATTTTTATAGCACTGATCACTGTATAAACATCAATGGTCCAAAAAGTGTCCACAGCAATGTCGCAGTCCCGCTAAAAATAGCCGACTGCCACCATTACTAGTAAAAAAAATTAATAATAATAAACATGCCATAAATATATCCCCTATTTTGTTGACACTATAACTTTTGCATAAACCAATTAATATTCGCTTATTGCGATTTTTTCTTTACCAAACATATGTAGAAGAATATAAATTAGCATAAACTGATGAAGAAATTTCTTTTTTTTTTTTTTTCTTTTTTTGGGATATTTATTATAGCAAAAAAGTATAGAATTGTTTTTATTTTTCTAAATTGTTGCTCTTTTTTTGTTTATAGCCCAAAAAAAAAAAAAAAAAAAAAAAACGAAACTGCAGAGGTGATCAAATACCACCAAAATAAAGCTCTATTGGTGGGGAAAAAAGGACGTCAATTTTGTTTGGGTACATCGTCGCACGACCGCGCAATTGTCAGTTAAAGCGACGCAGTGCCGTATAGCAAAAAATAAGGTCGGGGGGGGGGGGGAATCTTCCGGTCTGTAAGTGGTTACGTTTTTAGGAAATTGTGTGGCATTGTTGCTGAGTGTACCCAGGCCTCCTTACGCTGGCCAAACACCACTAGAAATTTGTTCAAATATTTGCATGGAAATTCTGAAAAATTGTTTGTCAGAGCATTCAAAATCTTGCCAATACGGAGATAAATAATTTAAAAAAGCCCTTAAAATGTTGTCTAGACCTGCTACTTGAATGGAAACCCAAAATGTATAGGGGGTTTTTGTGCCTATAATGCCGTGTACACACCGGCATTATTCCGGCAAACAATCCGCCGGAGTTTCTAACGAACAGACTTGACCACACACGGCCACTCCGAAAGTCCGGCGATTTCCAACGATCAATCAAGATTTGTTTTTTTTGTTAGTTTTATGCCGCGTACACACGATCGAATTGTCCGGCATACTTAGTCCGGCAAACAATCCGGCGGATAGTCAGGCAGACTTTCTACCGAACGGACTTGGCCACACACGGACACACAGAAAGTCCGGCGTTTGCTAGCGCGATGACGTACAGCACGTACGACGGGACTAGAAAAAGGAAGTTCAATAGCCAGTAGCCAATAGCTTCCTTTCATGTACTTGCTTCTGAGCATGCGTCGTTCTTAGTCTGCCGGAACTAGCACACTGACGAACGGATTGTCCGCTGAAAGCCAAGTCCGGCGGACAAATTTTGAGTCAAAACTATTTTCTTAGGTCTGCCGGACTTTACGATGAAAAAGTCAGCTGGAGCCCACACACGATCGGATTCTCCGGCGTAATGCGGTCCGGCGGGGTCGTGTGTACGCGGAATTACATGCACATTATAATATATATGAACGAAAACCATAGGATATCTTGTTTGAGTTGCACCGAGTGCCCTGTATAGATATTATCATCAAGAAATACGGGAAAATCCAAACTGGCCAAACTCTTCATGATCCTGCAAGAGCTCTCAAAGGAACGTGAGTGAAGGAAACAAAATTTACTTGATTTTCTTTATGGATATATTGTTATAACGAATTATGTTGTTTTTTTTTTTTTTTTGAATTTTTTTTTATTGAATTTATACAATCAAACATTCAATCGTGAAACAGAAAGTTAAGAAGAATCATGAAAACATTGTAAAACGACCTTGACAGGAAGGTAGAACATGCAAATTATATCTCATGCATAAGATCAATGTGCTTTAGCTGTAAAGTGATTGGTTGGGATCAAAATAAAGTGTACAAGACATTATATACAGGTATCTCGCGTCGGCATAACCGTTATAGAATTTGTTGAGCCCGAATCCATGGTGTTATCTGAAGGTTTGTACGGGCATTTAGTATAGGTGTGCATAGTTAAAGCGGAGGTCCACCCTAAAGTGGACCTTCCGCTCATAGGAACCCTCCCTCCCTCCGGCGCCACAATCGGCACCTTTCAGGGGGGAGGGGGGTGCAGATACCTGTACAGTACAGGTATCTGCACCCACTTCCGGGATAGCTCTCTGCGGAAAGGGGCGTAGATTACGCCCCTTTCCGCAAGTGCCCCGCTGCCTGCTGGGAAACACACAGATCCCAGAGGCAGCGGGGACCGTCCTTATTGCGCAGCGCGGCTCGCGCATGCGCAGTAGGGAACCGGGAAATGAAGTCGAAAGGCTCCATTTCCTGATTCCCATACCCAAGATGGCGGCGGCAGCAGCCGAGATGCGATCTAGAGATCGGCTTCGGGTGCCGACATCGCGGGCGCGCTGGGCGGGTAAGTGTCACTATTTTAAAAGTCAGCAGCTGCAGTATTTGTAGCTGCTGGCTTTAAAAAAAAAAAAAAAAAAAAAACGCGGAGTCCCGGCGGACTCCCGCTTTAAAAGGCACAATGAGATAGCAATATATGGGCCTAAAATCTAGGCCTCTACCTCTAACCACCCCAAATGGGATCTAACTGTGGCCGGCGATAGAGGCCGATTTTTTAGCTGGCCATAGAGAATTAATTTTTTTTTTTTTAATAGATTCCCCCATTCCCCAATTTTTTTTCCCCCATCAATGCTATACAGTGTAAATAGACAAGTCGTCCCGCTGGGCTATTGTATTCTGGCAGCTATTGGAAGCAACATCAGAATACCCAAACAGCGACTGCATCTGATTAGATGAAGCCACTGTTTGGCTAGCAATGTTTTAGCTTGGCTCCTTCGGCTTTTCGGTGGAAGGATATCAGACAGGAGGAACTGGCCAAAATCAGAACAGTATGGGCAGCTTAGTATTAAATCTTTAAGACGGCAATGAAGCAGATTTATTTTATAAACTTGAAAAAAAAAAAAATGAAAATTTTAAATTTTGGGACTTTTTTTTTTTTTAATTCGCCTCTTAACTCTTTTAGCGCATGCCAGCAAGTCTCCACCTTATGTCACAGATTATCCGCTGGATCAGAAGTGTGCTGGGATTGAACCGGTGACCTTCAGGTGACACAGTGCGGTCTGCTGCCAAGTCAATGACTCACACACACGGCTCTCCTGACTGCACTCAGTAAAGTCATTTTTCACATCGGGTTTCTGTGCCGTGCCATTAATCAGTCTTCAGGTTGCCTTTCTGAATCCATCACATCCCATTCTGCATAATCTCTCCCCTCCGTCTGCTTCCAATTACAATGGAACCTGATTCACATTACCCAGAGTCCTCCGGGGGCCCATCGCACAGGTCTGGAGCATCCCCGTAGTGCAAACTTCAGGAATAATGGAATGAAGATGACGGTCACAGCGGAGGAATTCCAGAAAATAAAGCAAGATGTATCATTTAAAGGGGAACTCTGATGTATGGTCTCCAAATACGAAATTTTGTGACTTTTGAAAAAACAAAAAAGTACCTGAAGATAAATATATATTTTTTTTACACTCTTGATGTTCCATTCTTCCATAATAATCCTTCATATATAGTATAAATTCCAACCTTGTGGCAACAGCTTGGGGAAGGCTTTTCTCTGTTCCAGCATGACTGTACACCAGTGGTCTCCAAACTGCGGCCCGGGGGCCGAATGTGGCCCTCTGCTTGCCTTTATATGGCCCTTGGGACACTATTTTACCAACTGACACCAATGATGGAGCACTGTTCCACATACTATCATCATCAATGAGGCACTATTCTTCTCATTGATATCAACAATGGGGCACTATTCCTTCCATCAAAACCAATGATGGGGCACTGATGCAGAGCATTTTCTACTCCCACTGGACATTGTCCGGCCCCCTTAAAGCCTATAGGACAGTAAACTAGCCCTTTGCCTTGAAAGTTTGGAGACCCCTGCTGTACCCCTTTGCGTAAAACCAGCTCCATCGAGACATAGTTTGACTATACGGAGCTCTGACATACCAATGCCCATTGTTGTGGAACGGGATATCAAACAGATTTAGACCCCTTTCACACTGGGCCGTTTTTCATGCATTTTTCAGGCGCTTTAGCATTAAAAAAGCGCCTGAAAAGCGCTTTAGACCCCTTTCACACCACACTGCCCATATCGTGGGCACTAGTGGGACGCTTTTACCCCCCGCTAGCGGCCGAGAAAGGGTTAATGGCGTATTGCCGTCAGTATTACAGCACTGCCCCATTGATTTCAATGGGGAGCAGCGGTGGAGGAGCGGTAAACACACCGCTCCAAAGAAGCTGCTGGCAGGACTTTTTTCTGACGTCCTGCCAGCGCCCTCAGGGCTTTCACACTACACATAATGAAGGTGCAGCTTCTTTAGGGCGGATTGCAGGCGCTATTTCAAACGCTATAGCGCCTGCAAAATGCCCTGGTGTGAAAGGGGTCTGAAAGAAGCCTCATCTGCAGTGAAAGCCCGAGTGCTTTAAGAGCCCTTTCACAATGTCAGTGCCCGAAAAACACTCGTAAAGCGCCGCTTAAACTAGCAGAACTTTACCAGTGTTTTTTTCAAGCATTATTGGGGTGCTTTTAACCCCCGCTAGTGGCCAAATAAAGGGTTAAAAGCGCCCACAAAACGCTGCTGCCAATAGCGCTTTTCAGGCGTTTTACAGGCGCTTCCCATTTATTTCAATGGGAAGGGGAGCTTTAGGAACGTTGTATTCACCGCTCCAAAAGCGCTGCAAACAAGCTGCTTACAGGACTTTTTTTGACGCCCTGCCAGCACAGCGCTTCAGTGTGAAAGCACTCGGGCTTTCACATTGGGATTGCAGTTGCGGCTTCTTTCAGGCGCTTTACAGGTGCTTTTTTTAATGCTAAAGCGCCTGAAAAACACCCGAAAAATGCCCCAGTGTGAAAGGGGTCCTATTTAGGTTGGACAAACATTTGGCAATAAAGTGTATATAGCCCAAGATTCTTTTACCAGAGGAAACTCTCTGCTTCAAAGGTCCTCCGTACTGACAAAAGTGAAACTGTAATGCCGCGTACACGACCAGACTTTCCGGCAGATTAGATCCGACGGTCTTCCCGACGGTCTTTCGGCGGAGTTCCCCCACGATTTTCCCCCACGGTGTCTCAGTAACACCTTGTTACCTAGATTAGCAGAGGGGTTGTCTACTCACAGTACAGCTGTGCAAGTTTCTTCATTCCTCTGCCTGTGTGGAGGAGGGGCGGGGGGGGGGGGTGCCTTTCCTCCAATCAGCTGCCACACAATAAAATGAGATGAATGCGTCAATGCAACATCACAGATAGGCTCTGAGGAAGAGAGGGGATCTCCCTCTCCAAAGGTGTCGGCCACCTGGAAGGTTCTCCAGCATGCTGGACACAGTCCCGGTCACCTGGTTGCTTTGTGTCCATTGTGGACCTACTGACCTACTTGTTTGAGTATATTTCCTTTCTTTGTGTACCAATAAACATCACAAGGTCAGTGCGCACTCTTCTTTTTTTCTACAGTGTTCCATTGGGTGTCCCCTGTCCCGTGGAGGGCGGCAAGGTCTGTGCATTTACCGGGAGCCATAGAAATCCTAGGCAACATCCACTGCCGTCATATCACTTTCAAAAGCAGGAGATTTTGCTTGTCACACAGTGTATTGCCCAGACTGCCCTCCCACTGCTGAAACAGGAAGAAACATTTCTAACACGATGTGCACTTTCTAAAGAGTATAGAAAGCTGAAGACAGCAGACATACAAGTAAACCTTATGTAGGATGATTTGTTTCATCTGTGTATCATCGGAGGCTGTTCACATCACTGAGTGTGAGGGTTTACATCCACTTTAAAGATAGCCATTGAACAGATTCCCCCCATGCACAATATACAGCACAGATGGATTAATCACTGGCTGTAGTTATTGAATTTCGAAATCCGGCACCACCAATCAGGTGACAATTTCTTGCTCCGGCTCATTTGATTTTGTAGTCGAATAAAGTCAGGTGGAACGTTGGCAATTGGGCTGCCCATAAAGCAAATTTATGCCGGTCCATCAATAATCAGATGAAATCTGCATAGTTTCTGCCCAGCTGTCCCCTCGCCTCTTGTCCCTGTGACAACAGTAATGCGGCGTACACACGACCGGACTTTTTGACAGCAAAGGTCAGACGGAACGAGTCCGGCGGACAATTCGATCGTGTGTGGGCTCCATCGGACCTTTGCTGTCCAAAAATCCGGCGGACTGTAGAAATAGAACATGTTTTAAATTTTTCCACCAGAACTCCGCCGGACCGAGAAATCTGTTCGTGTGTGTGCTAGTCCGACGGGAAAAAAAAACGACGCTAGGGCAGCTATTGGCTACTGGCTATGAACTTCCTTATTCTAGTCCGGTCGTACGTCATCACGTTCGAATCCGTCGGACTTTGGTGTGATTGTGTGTGGCCAAGTCCGTTCATTCGGAAAGTCCATCGGAACTCCGTCGAAAAGACCGTCGGACCTAGTCCCTCAAAGTCCGGTCGTGTGTACGCGGCATAACATTTTGCATAATTTATTGTCACAGTTATATTGGTGACCAAAAAAATAAATAAAGAGGGTGAACCTTTCATTTACAAAAGTTCCTTGTAGCAATAACATTCTAGAATAGAGACTTGCAGGAAGGGTTACATCATGGTATATATATGGGAAGAGTATCTCAAGCAACAAGACCGATGCCGGCAATGGGATGGACAAGGAATCTGTAAATCCATTCCCCGACAGATGTGGGGATCAGATTTCTTCCTAAAGACTTGAAGTTTGCAGATAAAAAACCCTTCACCCCCCCCCCCCCCCCCCCCCACCACTGCAAATCTCTGCATAAGATCTCACAGCATAGCGCAAAATCCCTGTAAAGGCGTTTTGGGCCAGCTGTTGGGCAATGTCTGTCTGGCAGACTCTATAGATGTATCAAGTTATCAATAATAGCATTTTAAAGCCGTATTAAATCCAAAGCAACAATATACCATATTAGCCTATCAATCCTTAAATGTGTTGCCTGCATTTATAATAGGCTTATTGACACCTAGAGATCTGGCCAATGACACACTTACTATATTAGTGTCCCCGTTTTGGATGAAGGAGCAACAGAGCCACCTTTGGCCAGCAGTCAAGGGGAGAGGGTAGTGTTAAAGTGATATTAAAAAGGCATTTAAAAAAAAATAACAAACATGTTATACTTAACTGCTTTTTGCAGCGGCTTTGCATAGAGCAGCCACAATCCTTCTCCTCTTGGGCCTCCTTCCGGCGCATCTGGCCCCTCCTACCTGTCGTGTGTCTCCAGAGCAAGCAGCTTACTATGAGGGCACCCATGTATGCTCGCTCCCGAGCCTCTGCTCTCCATGTCCATTCACACAGAGCCATGGCTTGACCCCGCCCCCTCCTTCCGCATTGGATCACTGGCTGTAATTGATTGGCTCCCGCTGCTGTCTCAGACAATGAGGAGGGAGAGTCACCGACAGGGGCGGACTGACAACTCATGGGGCCCCCAGGCAATAGGAGATTATGGGGCCCCTGGGCAATAGGAGAAGATTATGAGGCCCCTGGGCAATAGAAGATTATGGGGCAACCAGGCAATAGATTATGGGGCCGCACAGTATACACACACACACACACACACATACAGTACATACAGTATACACACACAGACACACAATAAACACACATAGTACACACACACAGAATACACATACACACACTGAAAAGGTACTGGGGAGGCGGGGCAGCTATAATCTTGGGATTTTTTTTTTTTAAACACAGACTTTTACATACTGTCCCTGGTTTTATTGAGGCTGGCAACCCTGATGGGGCCCCTTAATGGCATGGGGCCCTCCGGCAGTGCCCGAATGGTCAGTCCGCCCCTGGTCACCGGAAAGCCCAGGCTTCTCATGCACATTTCTGGCTTGCGATGGGGCTCAGGTAAGTACTGGGGGGTCTGCTGCACAGAGAAGGTTTCTTACCTTCATGCATAGAACGGTAAAAACGTTTAAAACCACTTTAAACTGGCCATAGCAAAATAAAACGAAAACAAACATTAAACAGATTCTTTCATCCACACAAGAGAGGGGGTTGGAGGAATCCCCCTGCTGGGACACTGTATCCTGACATTGGGACCTGGAGCTGTCAAAACCCACTGATCAACAGTTGCAACCGCTGATCATAGGTTTCCAACAGAAGTCGATCTAATGAACAGGGTCGGCCACACACTGCTTGTACCTGTTGAACCAGTCAAATTTTGATCGGTCCATATCAGCCTAATGCCGCGTTCACACGATCGGAATTCTCGTCGGAAAAAGCTCTGATGGTTATTCCGATGGAATTCGGCTCAAGCTGTCTTGCCTACACACGGTCACATCAAATTCCGATCATTTATAACGCGGTGACGTACAAAGCGTACGATGCGACTAGAAAAAGGAAGTTCAATAGCTTCTGTCTCTTAGTTGAATCTGAGCATGCGTGATTTTTGGCGTGTCGGAATTGCATACACATGATCAGAATCGATAGAAAGTTTTTCCGTCTGGAAAATTGAGAACATGCTATCATGTTTTGGTTGGCGGAAATTCGGACAGCTAAATTCCGATGGAGCGTACGCACGGTCGCATTTTCCGGTGAAAAGCTCTCATCTGTGTTTTTCTGGCTGGAATTCCGATCGTGTGTACGCGACATTAGGCTGCATTCACACCTGAGTGTTTTCAGCTAGTAAAACGCTCATCTCAAAAGTTCCAGAACGCCCAAAAAACAAAATCCCATTTATTTCAATGGCACCTGTTCACATCTGAGCTTTGTTGCCTAAAGCAAAACGCCTGAAGCTCAGGCACTTCCTTCGAGTCACACCTAAGAATAGCTTTCATCTTAGCTATATTATGCAATCTCCCCCCCCCCCCCCATATAATGGAGATGGAGACATGGACACGTGTAGTCCATATCAGGAGAGCAGCCTAGGGTGACAGCCATGGGGAAAAAAAGGCAGTCGCCACACCAAGGGCTAGTGATCTGCAACGTATCACAAACCGGGAAGTAACTGAAGAAATGTAATATAAAATCGGTAAATATGATATACTTTCCTATTTACTAATGCTAGCAGCATGAGGATTAAAAATAATCAATGTTGATTGGGAGAGTAAAGTTACATTTGAAGTTGCAAAATAACTGACCAGGGCTCCTTTTCACGCGGGCTTGTCCGTTTGACGGACTCCTCTTTGTTCAGCGGGGGGATCGATCCTCCGATCCCCGCTGAGCAGGCGGACGACAGGTCCGTCGCCACTCACCAAGAAGAGTCAGAGTCCCGCTCTCCTCTATGGGGAGATGAGATGAAAAAAACGAACAGCCTGCCCATTTTCACCCGTCCCGATCCAATAGGGTCATCATCCCTCTGCATTTGGCGGAGCGGATATCAGCGGGTATCAGCGGACATGTTCCCGCTGACATCCGCTGCCCCATAGGGGTGAATGAAGTGTCTGATCAGGTCCGCCTGAAAAACTGACGGGTGGACCTGATCGGAAAGCTCATGTGAAAGTGCCCTTACTGGGTTGATCACCAGGTAAAAAAAAACAAGGAAAAAAGCCTGCTGACAATGCTGCTTTCCAAGGGTGGCTACATTGCTTCTCCTTAAATACGGTTCAGGAGTGATTGTAGCCATTCTAAGACAGGAAGTATGTTACTGGCTTCATTACAAGGGAAAAGGCACATCTGATGATTGGTCATCTGTAATATATTACATTTGTGTTTGGATATGCACCTGGAGGTCCGCTGATCGCATATCCCTGGTGTAGAGGGTGGAGTTTCCATTTCCTCCACTCAGGTCTCAGATTACACTCACCGCGCTGCTCTGTGCTGTGCAGTGTGTGACATCAGATGCCTGCCGAGAAATGAAATGCTGCATAAACTGCTCACTTTGAACGAGTGTAGAAAAGAGTCGGCTGCAGATAAACAGGTACAACTTATGTAGGAGGATTTGTTTCATCTCTATGCATCACCTGAAGCTAGACACCTTAATAAGTAGATGTAAAAGGTATATACAACAATATCACATTTGTTTTGGTGCTGTAAACTGCTACTGTTGAGTAATAAAATATGGCCGTCCAGTCTCCTCAATGAAGTCCCACAAAGCCCCTCCTACATCTTCATGACATCACCATAGACATATAAGCCGAGAATGATGTCACTTTTGTTATGCTGAGACATGAGCCATCACACCCATCTGTATGAATTCACCCAACACACTGCCTTGTGGAAGCTCGATGTGCAAGCTCTTAGCCCTTGTACACACGGTCGGACATTCCGACAACAAAATCCGTTGAATTTTTTCCAACGGATTTTTTCCGAAACTTGTGTTGCATACACACGGTCGGACAAAGTTGTCGGAAAATCCGATCGTTCAGAACGTGATGACATTTGTTCGTCGCAACGGGACTACGTTCAGGCTAGTAGCCAATAGCTTTGGTCTAGGAATTTGATCTGAGCATGTGTGGCACTTTGTCCGATCGGAATTCTCTACGACCGTGTTGTCGGAAAACTTTATATCCAGCTCTCAAACTTTGTTGGTCGGACATTCCGACGGAAAAAAGTCAGATGGAGCCCACATACGGTCGTATTATCCGACAACACGGTCCAATCGGACATTTTCTGTCGGAATTTCCGACCGTGTGTACAAGGGCTTAGTCCACCTCTGTCTGCTTTGTTACTGCACTTCCTCTCTCAATTCATTGTGACCTGAACATGAGGGGATAACCACAGAACTTCCAACAAATATTTAATATCTTCAGCTGCATTTTCCAAAAAACTCTGTTACTGCAAGATTCTGCCCTGTTTACAACGTTGAACTGCCAAGTGTGCGCAGGTCCGGCAGTAACATCCATTAATAAAGAAGGCAAAAAGAATAGACTGAATCCCGACTAACAATGAACATTTTTGTACAAGCCTGCAGACAGAAGAAGGCAGAGTAAACTGAAGACAGGTTGTACATAATCATTTGCGGAAAGGCTGACGGTGGAGGACTTATCTGGGTAATATCACCGAATGGTCAACTCATCCACAAATGCAGCCAAAACCATTCCGCACATAAAAGGAAATAAAGCCCAGCAATACAATATAAAATATTTTTATATGTTTGGGTGGAGACGGAAAGGTTGCAATTCTGCTGTATAATTTTAATATCTTCTCATAAAATCCCCACCTCTGTCCAGTAAAATTGCTGCCACTTCATTATCCGCCAGCTTGAGTGATGACTGGGCTCACCATAACACACGCGTACACACGATCGAATTGTCCGGCGGAATTGGTGCAGCAAACAATCCGGCAAACAATCCGCCGGCAGTGGCGTAACTAGAACCTTCAGGGCCCCGATGCAAGAAACCATGAAGGGCCCCCCTGAACCCCAGCCGGGGCCCTTCCCTCCAAATCCGGCGGTGGAACTCCAGGGCGTGGTCACAGGTATGACCTCTGTGAGCCCTGTAGTTCCACCACTGGTATCAGTAGTTTTTATTTATTTATTTTTTTTACATTTTTAGGTGCCCCATTGGGGGACTGTCCCTAGGCAAGATTGGGTCCCCGTCCCCAGAAGAGATGAGGTCCTTTTCTCCAGGGCAGATGAAGTTACTGCCCCCAGGTGAGAAGGGGTCCCTGTCCCCAGGGGGATATGGAGGGGGTATGTAATAGTGTGTGCTAGCTGCCTATGCTGCTGCCTGCCATATGTAGAGGGGGTTGCATGGGCCCCCTGCATCACAGGGCCCATTTGCGGTCGCGACTGCTGCACCCCCTATAGTTACGCCCCTGTCCGCCGGACTTTATAACGAACGGACTTAACCACACACGGACACTCAGAAAGTCCGGAGATTTGTAACGCGATGACGTACAGCGCGTACGACGGGACTAGAAAAGGGAAGTTCAATAGCCAGTAGCCAATAGCTTCCTTCTCGTACTTGCAATATGGATTCCCCGCATTCCCCATGTCTTTTCAATGAACACTATATGCAAGTACCTTTAAGCCCAAATACTATATAGCTTATTATTATTAATATGTACTATTATACAAACACTATGTAACTATATCTATGTTGCAGATAAAATCACCCACAAGTATAAATCTCCCCCCCCCCCCCCCCCCGATGAAGGAAAATATGTACCAATAAAATTTCCGAAACATGTTGGGATGTATGCTAGAAATCTTCATGGACTGACCTCCGCTTGACTCTGGCAGTGCCTGGATTATTAGCTTTGGGTTTGATATATATCTATGTATTAATTGGTTCATTGGTGTACTTTTTAGAGCCCTTTCACACCAGGGCGTTTCGCAGGCGCTATAGCGTTAGAAATAGCGCCTGCAATCCGCCCTAAAAAAGCTGCACCATTGTCTGTAGTGTGAAAGCCCCGAGGGCTTTCACACTACAGCGGTGCGCTGGCAGGACGTCAGAAAAAAGTCCTGCCAGCAGCTTCTTTGGAGCGGTGAAGGAGCGGTGTGTTTACCGCTCCTCCACCGCTGCTCCCCATTGAAATCAATGGGGCAGCGCTGTAATACCACCGACAAAACGCCGCTATTGCGGTGTATTGCCTGCAGTTTTAACCCTTTCTCAGCCGCTAGCGG
The DNA here is from genome assembly GCF_037356315.1 of Lithobates pipiens. Classification (NCBI taxonomy): domain Eukaryota; kingdom Metazoa; phylum Chordata; class Amphibia; order Anura; family Ranidae; genus Lithobates; species Lithobates pipiens. Next base: position 9,444,444 of record NW_027507696.1, read on the forward strand.
GGCGTAAAAGCGCCCCGCTAGCGGCCGAAATGCGGCGCAAATCCGGCAGTAAAACGCCGCTAAAAATAGCGGCGTTTTACCGCCCACGCTATGGGTGGTGTGGTGTGAAAGGGGTCTAAATGTGACTGTTTGACTAAAAAAAATGATCAGTTACTGTGTACTCGATACAAGTGGCACATGGTTGCCTTTTCTTTACTCCATTTACCTTTGTTAGGGAGCGGCCCCTGTTGCACTTGTTGCATGCTCCTTTTTTCTCAGAGGATGCATCAAAGCTGTTTTAGCTTCAGGCCTCATACACACGGATGTTTTAAAAAAAACAGGCTGAAAAGCTAGTAACACCACCTGGGAAAAAAGCAGCGTTAAAAACGTGATTTTATTAGCATTTTGATTTGGCGTCAATTCGCGGTTTAACAACGCTTTTAAGCATTAACGCTAAGGCGCGTTTAAAAAAAAAAAAAAAACATCCCTCTGCTATTTTCCACTTTTTCAAACTACCCACATAAACATTTTTACAGCTTAAAAACGCTGACGCTACAAAACTTCGGTATAGCGTTAATGCGCGTTTTTGAGCTTTTTTCGGTGTCAGCGTCAAAACTTCTCTAACGCTGGAGCCTCTGAAGGCGCTGGTCCTTGTTTTTTTTTTTTTTTGGGAGCTTAAAAACGACCATGCCTGTTACAGCTCAAAAACGCCATGGTGTGTATGAGTCCATTGAATAACATGGAGTTGCCTTCTTAAAGTGGGGTGCCCCTAAAAAAAAAAAAAAATTATTAAAAGTCAGCAGCTACAAATACTGCAGCTGCTGACTTTTAATAATCGGACACTTACCTGTCCCAGGGACCAGCGATGCGGGGAACAAAGCCCCCCCCCTTGTTCCCCGCTCCGCTCGCGGCGCCGTCATTCGTACTGTGGGCACCCGGCTGTGGCTTCACAGCCGGGCACCCACTGCGCATGCCCGATCGGGGCAGGGCGCCGTGATACGCTGCACAGTCACCTGGGACATGTGACAAGTCCCAGATGACTGTGCGGCGCAAGGGGAAGTGATGTCACCAGCTCGGGCAAGGAAGAAGGCAGACTACGAGGGACCCCTTAGCAACATGTATTTAGAGGTGAGTAAAAAAAAAATTATTTTTCCAATTATTTTATTTTTTTTAAGCTTTTTAAACACTTTTTTATTTTTTTATTTTTTGGTGGCAACGCCACTTTAAAGCGGAGCTCCACCCTAAAGTGGAGCTTCCGCTCATTGGAACCATCCCCCCCTCTGGCGCCACAATTGGCACCTTTCAGGGGGGAGGGGGGTGCAGGTACCTGTACAACACAGGTATCTGCACCCACTTCCGGCGTAGATTCTGCAGAAGCTACGCCCCTTTCCGCAGAATCTACACCCCTTTCCGAAGGTCCCCCGCTGCCTGCTGGGAAACACACGGATCCCAGAGACAGCGGGGACCATCCTTATTGCGCAGCGCGACTCGCGCATGCGCAGTAGGGAACCGGGAAATGAAGCCGCAAGGCTCCACTTCCTGATTCCCATACCCAAGACGGCGGCGGCAGCACCCGAGAGACAATCGAGAGATCGGCTTCGGGTGACGACATCGCGGGCGCGCTGGGCGGGCAAGTGTCATTATTTTAAAAGTCAGCAGCTGCAGTATTTGTAGCTGCTGGCTTTTAAAAAAAAAAAAAACGGCGGACTCCCGCTTTAGGGCCGGTTCACACTGCGACGCGAGGCGAGGCGACACGGCTCGCCTCGCCTCGCTCCCGCAAGTCGCCCCCATTCAGTACTATGGAACCGTTCTGAGAGGAGCGACTCGAGTCGCTCCGACTCAGAAAAAAGGTTCCTGTACTACTTCGGGGCGACTTCGGGGGCGACTTGCATTGACTTCTATGCAGAAGTCCTCTGCAAGTCGCCGCTGAGCTCCCCGCAAGTCGCGGCGAGGTAAGTCGGAGACGCCTCGCCGCGGCTCGCTGTGTGAACCGGCCCTTAAGCAGCAAAAAAAGCTCCAAAAAAGCTGCTGTAAAAAACGTCCGTGTGTATGAGGCCTTAGTAGCATTTAAAGCTAAATCAATACAAAAGAAGTCACCAATGACAAACAAAACGGATATACAGCTGGTAAAAGATAATGTAATGAAGAAGTGAGAAACTTCCACATCTCAAAGATGGCAGAAGAAACTGCACTGCTTATGCTGTCCGCCCACCAACATGCAGGAAGAATGTAAAAGATGGTTTTATTTATAGTGAGCGATAGTAAAAATAATGAATAATAATAATCATCATCAATGAGGGAATCAGATACATCTAGAGCCCAACAGAAAATTCCTTTTAATACATGAAAAACATCCACCTCCCACTTGGTAGAACTTTGCGGTACGGTCATTAGCAAAGGCCGCGCCGATATAATTTCCTATTGCAGAAGACTTCATAGCGGCCCTAGATAGACGGCCGCTCAGCATTCTGACAGATAACTTGTAACGGGCAGATGTAATTGCGTGGTGAGAGCGTTTACAGGACAAGGAACGTACATTAAATTGCTGTTTCCTTCAATGGGCTCCCAGGAATAAGCCAAGAGATAAGACACTAATTGGGTTTTTACTCTCGCTACAAGCTCACAGACTCCCCGGTAATCTCTGCCAGCTTTGCCATATTACTGGAAACAGCTGGCACAGAGCGCCCTGTGGCAAATATCCGTGATGTGACTGATAATACCTACAAGAGTCTCTATAAGGATACAGCCGGGGTAACTGTATTCTCCAGGGTAGCAAAGACCCTTCATACAAACAACCCCCCGATGGTCACCCCCTCCATCCTCCCGGTTATCTTTAATGGGAAGTATTTCAGACTTATTAATCTGAGGGTGGCCAGAAACGGGAAGATAATTACACATGATGTTCCCAATTTTATAAATTATTATTATTATTATACAGGATTTATATAGCGCTGACAGTTTACGCAGCGCTTTACAACGTTGGGGTAGACATTACAATACAATACAATTTAAGACAAAGGGAATCAGAGGGCCCTGCTCGTTAGAGCTTACAATCTAGAAATTGTTCCTGAGCACCAGTGGCGTAACTAGAACCTTCAGGACCCCGATGCAAGAAACCATGAAGGGCCCCCCTGAACCCCAGCCAGGGCCCTTCCCTCCGAGTCCGGCGGTGGAACTCCAGGGCATGGTTTTGTGAGCCTTGTAGTTCCACCACTGGCATCAGTAGTTTTTTTTTATTTTTATTTTTTTATTTTTAGGTGCCCCATTGGGGGACTGTCCCTAGGCAGGATCGGGGCCCCGTCCCCAGAAGAGATGAGGTCCTTTTCTCCAGGGCAGATGAGGTTACTGCCCCCAGGTGAGAAGGGGTCCCTGTCCCCAGGGGAGATGGGGGTCCCTGTCCCCACGTGAGAAGGGGCCCCTGTCCCCAGGGGGAGATGGAGGGGGTAAGTAATGGTGTGTGGGGGATGGGGTCCTCTCACTCACCATGACCAAGCTGCAGGCCGCGCACTCATCCATGTTGGCCTGGGCTCCATCCAGTGTGCTGGACGGGTGATCAGCATATCTCCCAGAAAGACCTTTCGTCATCTGTGTATGACGGGGGAGGAGGGGGGCTGGCAGACAAGCCTGCAGTGTCCTCTGGGGAGTCGGGTCTCATAGGGCTGCACTGCATCTGTGTGCTTAAAGTTTGTTTACCCGGGAGAAGTATGCAGTGCCGTGTGGGCCGGATTCGGGGGGGTGAGGGGGACTCTGACTGGGGAGAACAGACATCGGACTGAGCGGCAATGCATGGAGGAGGAGAGGGGTACTCTGAGGAGCCAGCCGAGGACACAGGTCATGCGGGGAATGCACAACTAAAGAGCAGCCAGTGCGATAGTCGAGCATGGAGCTCTACTAGTCACCCTCCACCTCCAGCCACCCGTGTGCATGGTGCACTGGTACCCCTAGCTGCCTATGCTGCTGCCAGCCATATGTAGAGGGGGCTGCATGGGCCCCCTGCAGCACAGGGCCCAGTTGCGGTCGCGACTGCTGCACCCCCTATAGTTACGCCCCTGCTGAGCACCTAAAAAGTAACATTTATGCAGCCATCAAAGGATGATGATGCTCACACAAATACAGTGTATGTAAAACCAACTTGTTTTTGTAGTTTTGGATAATACCAGGAAAGTGTTAAAAGCTTTGTTAGGTTACTCCTTTGCTGCCTATGGTTGAGATGAATATCCTTCACCTGGCTCAGAGAAGCAACAGGAAGTTAGAGGAAATCTCTCAGCCCCCTTTCAAAGCGAGGGCATTTTGCAGGCGCTATAGCGTTAGAAATATCGCCTGCAATCCGCCCTCAAACTGCTGCTCCATTGTCTCCGGTGTGAAAGCTCCCGAGGGCTTTCACACTGGAGCGGTGCGCTGGCAGGACGTCAGGGAAAAATCCTGCCAGCAGCTTCTTTGGAGCGATGTGCTTACCGCTCCTCCACCGCGGCTCCCCACTTAAATCAATGGGGCAGCACTGCAATACCGCCTGCTATTGCGGGCGATTTTAACCCTTTCACGGGCGCTAGCGGGGGGGGGTAAAAGCGCCCCACTAGCGGCCGAAACGCGTTGCAAATCCAACGGTAAAAAAATAGCAGCGTTTTCCCACCAACGCTATGGGCACAGCAGTGTGAAAGCCCCCTCAAAGTGAAGGGAACTCCCCTCTTCAGCTGGCCATAGATGGATAGAATTTCAAATTAAAATTCTTCAGAGTTTTCCAAAGATGAATTTGTCATTTTGCTTTTAACATTTCATTTTGAAATAGTTGGACTTTGCTGAACAAAAAGAAAAAAAAAACACACATATGTTAACAACTTGTTAGCCTGCTCCAGCCTGCTCCTTCGGATATTCTTACCACTGTGGTCGAAAACAAACATCTATTTGACCCGCTAATGTTTGAGAAAAATTATTTTCCCGAGAATTTTCATTTGAAATTCCACCCATCTATGGCCAACTTTAGACAGTTGTCCCCAGAACATGCGTCCCTATTGGCTCTTCTTCTTATGGGCATAACCCTAAAATTTGGGATTTCTCTTCACTTTTCATTTTAGTAATGATGGTCTCCAGTACAAATAGAGGGATGAATTTCCCCTACAGCAGGGATATGAAATTAGAGGACCTCCAGCTGTTGCAAAACTACAAGTCCCATCATGCCTCTGCCTCTGGGTGTCATACTTGTGGCTGTCAGAGTCTTGCTATGCCTCATGGGACTTGTAGTTCTGCAACAGCTGGAGGTCCGCTAATTGCATATCCCTGCACTACAGGGTCACATACAGCAATAAAAACTTCACAGAGCCTCTGAACCTCCCTCCCTTTATGCAAAACTTGAAGAAAAAAAAGTTTTGTTTATACAGTACATTCGTTGGCCGATTATTGTTTCGATTAATCAATTAATCGGTTAATAACTTTTTTTCAAATTGACTTCCATTTTCAACCACAGTGAAGGAAAAATTTGGAAATAATAGAAAACTTCTCGGTCAAAGGAATTTTCAGACAGTGTATGTGGTTTTTGTTTAGAAATTAAGCGCAAAATTTCAAACAAAAAATTCTTTCATTCAGCGAATGTACAAAGATTTTTCAGCTGAATATTCTCACCTGAAAATTGATCCGTGAGGCGCAGCATAAGGCTCAGTGCACACCTATGCAGTTTTTACATTTGATCTGTTTCTGCAGTGCTTTTTGCTGTGCGTTTTGATTTTTTGCGCACGTGATTTTACTGCAATTTGCGTTTTTTTTTGCATTTTTTGGGCAGATTTAAAAATAAATTTCTGCAAAAACTCGTTACATTCTTTTCTGCAGCTTCTCCATTGAAGTATATTGAACCAAAAAAAAAGCACCGTTTTGCGTTAAAAGTCCCTGACCCTTTCCAAATACGCAGCGGCTGAAAAAAAGCACAGATGTGAACGTGTCCCATAGGAAACCATGTAAATGAACTGTAGTGCGTTTCTGCAAAAATCACCAATAAACATATAGATGTGAACCAGGCCTAAGATGTTTAGTAACATAATGGGGTTAAAAAGACTAAAATTAGCCCTTTATAGTACAAAAAAGCAGATAATCACTATTGGAAGGGGTTCATTTTTATTTTTTATTTTTTTTTACTGTAGAACTGTGAAAGTAATATTTACAGTAGTGATTATATTGTTGTACTATATAGGGCTAATTTTAGTTTGTTTTTTAACCCCATTATGTTACTGGCCGATTAATCGATTATGAAAATAGCAATCGATTATGAAATTAATCAATTAGTTATCGATTAATCGATTCGTTGTTTCAGCCCATATATATATATATATATATATATATATATATATACACATATATACACATATATATTATATATATATATATATATATATATATATATATATATATATCTATATAGATATATATATATATATATATATATATATAATGTAGAGATTTAATATAAAAAAGTACAAACATCACTTCAGACAAAAAAGCATGTAAAACAGACACAGTGTATAGGGCTTAGTAGGCAGTAACCCAACGCGTTTCATCCTACGGGACCTCAACTGGGCTATGTTCTTTCTTACACTACTAGCGTAGTAATCTTTTCCACATAATATTCACACACACATACTGGAGTTAATTGGCCGTCTGAATGAGCCCCCGTAAAGAAAAAAAACAAAACACAGTGGAGTCATATTTTAAAGTGAGGCTATTTCATATTAATTCAAGTCTTTCCATGGTAATTTCATGTCTGCACTGACCACATAGGGAATGAGGGAAAACCTCCCCAGCACACAAGCAGCAATGAAAACTGACAGGGGATCTAACTCTTCCCCGCTCTAACGTCGCGTACACACGACCGGACTTTTTGACCGCAAAGGTCCGATGGAACGAGTCCGTCGGACAATTCGATCGTGTGTGGGCTCCATCGGACCTTTGCTTGCCAAAAATCCGGCGGACTTTAGAAATAGAACACGTTTTAAATTTTCTCACCGGAACTCCGCCGGACCGAGAAATCCTTTCGTGTGTGTGTGCTAGTCCGACGGACAAAAACCGACGCGAGGGCAGCTATTGGCTACTGGCTATGAACTTCCTTATTCTAGTCCGGTCGTACGTCATCACGTTCAAATCCGTCAGACTTTGGTGTGATTTGTGTGTGGCCAAGTCCGTTCATTCGGAAAGTCCGTCCGAAAGACCGTCGGAACTAGTCCCTCGAAAAGTCCGGTCGTGTGTACGCGGCATAAGAAATTTTTAGCCAGACTTGAACTATAAAAAAAAAAAAAAAAAAAAAAACTCTAACTTTTTACTCTATCCTGCATTCACTTTTACTGAAAATCTTGTTTTTATGAATCGTAGTGTATTCAGGCCATAATGAAAACTGCGACATATTAATCATGCACCTTGATGAGAGCGTCGCTTAAAGGATTGCCGAAGGGTCCATACGATTTTATGTTTTCAGCACTGTAATAAAGAATCCCGCACTCTGATGCCCGGTGGGGGGCCCCAAACAAACCAGGCTTGGGGGGGTTAACTGCACAATTCAAGGCCCTCGGTCGCTTCTTTAATAAGCCCAGCTGTACAGGGGATGCCAATCTGCGTAAGCCTCCAAACAGGCCTAAAGGCGGCTAATCCTCTAATAGCACACAGCCACATAATGGGACACGAGCTTGCCGGACAAGGTAGCCCTGATCACCAGCCGCATGCCGAGAGTTCTTAAACGCCCCCTGAAAGACGGGGGCAGGAATTAAGATGTTGTCCTAAGCAATGTTGATGTGCCAAGTCAGTCCGTGGCTCTAGGCCTCTACTCGCTGATCACCACCCCCTCCTCATCTCTCTACACCCTGAAGTCAGGCTCAGAAACTTCACACAGATGACCGAATTTATCCAGCCTAAAAGCTCCAGATAAAAAGCAGAGGTGTTCAGCCATGACGGAAAACATTAAAAGAGGAATCCATCCTAAGAAAAAAAAAAAGGGTGCAAAAATATTTATAAGATTAAAAGTTGAAAGCAGCATTTTAACGGCGCTTACAGCCTGGTTACACAGTGTCTCTGCAATGGTGCAAAGGAGATTAATCAAATATTTTGGCAGAACTTCAAAGTTAACTTTCTGCAGCTAACAAGCAGGAAGGTGGGGGCGACATGAGAGTGGCCCCAATAGTCGCAGAGAATGTACCACCTGCAAGCAATCTGATGCTTCTTTTTTACACCACGAAACAGCAGAAGTAAGACGATTGAAACGCGGCAGTTGCTATTACCAGGAGGTGCAGGCTGCGGAGCAGTCGTCCTCATCCTTTCTTCACTCAAAGGCTTGGAATAACAGGGTGCACACAATATATACAAGCTTGTTGTTCTAGGCCAGTGGCTATAGTAGTAATGAAATGTCCACCACGAAAACCTAAGCCAGGGATATGCAATTAGCGGACCTCCAGCTCTTGCAGAACTACAACTCCCATGAGGCATAGCAAGACTCTGACAGCCACAAGCATGACACCCAGAGGCAGAGGAAATGATGGGACTTGTAGTTTTGAAACAGCTGGAGGTCCGCTAATTGCATATCCCCGACCCAAACCTTAGAAAACACATTGGCAATGGTGGCCGCCATATTTGTTTCCTGAGCACTTCAATTCAAAGTGACCAATTGCAGGGCAAAGCAACAAGATCGGTTCAAGGTCAGGACCAGACCTCAATCACTGGAAGTCAGAGCTTATAAAAAAAAAGGCCGACAGCTCTCTTCTCAAGTCACATGCTCTCACACGGGGCAATAAAGCGAAGCTGTTGCTTTTTACTGCATAGCAACTGCCTCTGATATTCTTGTAGGGACTAGCTGCCGAGCCGCAGGTATTAGCTCCGGCCCTCGCCTTTCGTACTTGAAAAAAAAAAAAGAAATAATAAAAAAAAAAAAAAAAAAAAAAAAGAAGGAGTCTTTATTACTTTGCTAGCCATCAAAATGGCAAGCTATTAGTTTAGCACCCATAGGGGTGTTCGGGAATATATTTAGGTTCATCATCTTTGAATTACTTAAATTGGCAGTATATAAATATATGAAGATAATATTGATATTACTTTTGTGTATTGTCTCCACAATCGATGTATTAATAACCTTCCGATCGTTATCTTTATTATCCCGATTATAATTGAGATAATTAATATGGTTTTCTGTATATTATATTTTTTATTATTTTTGGATACTATTATCTATGTATCTAACTACTGTAACTGATCTGTTATTTAGTCATAATTTCTGTCATTTGTCTTGATAAAAATTTAAACTTTAATAAAAACTATTGATTAAAATGGCAAGCTATTACTAAGGAACAAAATTTGTCATATCGCCATGTCATGGAATTCAAGAATCCACATAGAATTGGTAATCACCTGAGAACATTAGGTGTAGTGATAGGAAATAATAGGCCATTTCAAACCATTTCTATAACCACGTCAATAATAGTTTTTAATAAAGTATAACTGAAAGGGAAAACCTTTGAATAGAGTGAAAAGGAATTAGAACACCTGTCAGGTTTTTATTGTCTTTGCCCCCCATTAGGGAGATCCACCCTCTCCATTTGCCTTATTTATCAACATCACAGTGACAGAAAGTGGGGAAAAAAAATCTAAATCATGGGTTGCCATCAGGTCAGGAATATTGGGGAAATCTTCCAATGGGGACAACCAGGGATTCACTCACTTTGGAGAAATTTCCTCTCACTTCATGTTTTAGCTATGGGACAGGAAGTGAAAGGAATCCCCACCCCAATGGAACGTGGGGGGGGGGAGAGGGGGACTGACAGGGGTTACAACCCTCCCTTACTCTATCCAAAATAGAAACAAAAATATTTTGCATTTAGTTCTAAGTGTTTTTTCTTGGTAAAAGGATGATTAAGGTAATATTCTGTAGCCATTTTGGGAGCGATTAGCGGAGTTCCTCTTTAATAAGCCGTTTCTGAAATCCCAGCTTTATAGAGATCAGAAATGTAGGTCATTGCCTTTAAGAAGTTCAATCTGCCTGGGAATAAACAGCTCCGTCCTCACACTGGAGATCGGAATGTTTCCACAGATAAAATCCAATTTTGCAGCTTTTGCAGAGAGCGGGAGGCGCTGCATACATCCTGCTCGGCCGGGGACACCAGTCTTATTTGTTTACTTCCAAGTGTGTTGGCTCTCACGCAAACAGCAGCCGATCCGTCCGGCCAACGTCACGGTCAACTTTCTAAAGCTGCGGCGCGTCGGCTGCCAGTGGCCGTTCCTCCGTCCCAGTCTGCTGCTTCCAGCACAGCTATTTTCAGGACGTCGGTGTCGAAAGGTGGCTGTTCCTTCCCTCTGGAGCATCGTCACTGCTGTAAGAACATCCTGCTTATAAAAAGGACTGCCGGCGCACCGCTTCCTACTAAACCAGCCTCACCCCAGAAAGACACTTTTTCAAACCCAAGTGGATTTGGATCAGAAGTGGAAAGAAACGCCCCCCGGAGTTGGTCAGACATTGTGCCACAAACAAATCGTGGCAGAGTTCTGTAATAAATATGGAACATGAACAGCTACAGTATCTCTCTGTGTCAGCTTTGTACTGTTTGGAGGGCCATATAATCAGCTACAATGTTGCTGCAGGCAATGTGCTCCATCTATTATCTCTAAGCAGCAAAGTAGCCATCACATACAAGCCAGGAGGGGCCAGTCTGTCAATAGGTAAATCTCCTAAACATAGGCATGTGCAGGGGGTGTGCCAGGGCACACCCTAATCACCTAGTGCACCATGGTCCCTGATAAACCAATACAGCTGGCCCACCTGTACCAGGCCTGGGCCCTATCAGTTCAAAAAGGGGGCCGCGCACCGGCTAGTCTGTCAATAGGTAGATCTCCTAAACATAGGCATGTGCAGGGGGTGTGCCAGGGCACACCCTAATCACCCAGTGCACCATGGGCCCTGATAAACCAATACAGCTGGCCCACCTGTACCAGGCCTGGGCCCTATCATTTCAAAAAGGGGGCCGCGCACCTGTCAAGCGCACCGGCCAGTCTGTCAATAGGTACATCTCCTAAACATAGGCGTGTGCAGTGGGTGTGCCAGGGCACACCCTAATCACCCAGTGCACCATGGGCCCTGATAAACCAATACAGCTGGCCCACCTGTACCAGGCCTGGGCCCTATCAGTTCAAAAAGGGGGCCGCCCACCTGCCAAGCGCACCGGCCAGTCTGTCAATAGGTAGATCTCCTAAACATAGGCATGTGCAGGGGGTGTGCCAGGGCACACCCTAATCACCCAGTGCACCATGGGCCCTGATAAACCAATACAGCTGGCCCACCTGTACCAGGCCTGGGCCCTATCAGTTCAAAAAGGGGGCCACGCACCTGCCAAGCAGGAGGACCAGCTGTGCTGCTTTATTGCAGACACTCTTGTCCCTTCCCCTGCAGAACTGCTGGCTTCTCCTCTCCCTCCCTCTGGCTGCACTGCAGGGGGCTCAGTTCTAGTATCTGCTCCCCGTTCCCCTTGTTGTCTGCAACCCCCCCCCCCACCCCCTCTTTTGTGCCTCCCTCTCCTTTATCACTGCTGGCTTCCCTCCTCTCTTAACAGCAGCTGCTGCGGGCGCACAGGGGGACATTTCAGTAAGGGGGCAGTAGATATGAGCTTTTTAGAGAATGAACACAGTGAGAGATCGGCACTGATCGCTCCTTTGTCCAATCATCAATGCCTCAGTTTGTGAATGAACAAGAAGCCTGTGAGCGCTTCTTATTCATTCATCTGTGCAGCTGAGGCTGCATGAAAAGGGACTGATGAATTCATGTCCTCTGTCCATTTCTCAATTTAGACCCCTTGTATTTCACACAAAAAATGTAAATAAATAAATATCTGATAAAAATAAAAACCAAATACAATTCTAAGAAGTAAACAAAACAAATATTAAAAGAGAAGTATGTTTTTTTTTTTGATTCATACTTACCTTGGTGGATGGAGTATCAGACCAATTGCTGCAACTGCCCCCTGCCGTCTCTGCACTGAGAACCGAACGACCGAACACCACCGATGGCTCAGTTCTCACAGATCCCTTAGAGGGAAGCTGCTGACTGTCAGTCAGCGTCTCTCCTCTGATCCTCCACGCTCACTGGAGCACTGAGCTTTGGCGGGGCGGGGAGAGGCCATCTCGCTGAGACTCCGAGACTGCCATCAATCAAGGCAGCTGGTGGATCCAGACTTGGAAGTTGGGATGACGATCTGCCTTGACTGATGGCAGGGACATCAGCAGAGAGCAGACTTCAGACGACTCTCCTCTGAAAACGGGTCACAGGAGGGCAAAACAAATTACACTCCCGTGACCTGTAGGAGAAGCCCATCCTAAAAAGCTTAGGCTGGACTTCTCCTTTAAAGGGCTCGTTCACATGTGCTTCTTCTATCTATGCAAAATATTGCACTGGCGCCGTGGCATGTGTACGCCCCCCAGCCACTGCCTCTGTTGCTCTGTTTTTGAGCTTTGGGGTGCACACCCTAATGCAATAGGCTGCACACACCTATTCTCCTAAACCAAACCCATAATGACTCATGTGACCACAGGGTCACTTATAAAAGAAGGCCAGTCCTACAACAGAAGCTCATCTAGTTACTTTTCCAGAGGCATGTGCATTGAAATTACACCACTTCACTGTTCCCAGGTCCAGGGCTGTCTTTAAGGCAGGGCAAAAGGGGCAGCTGCCCTGGGCCCTGTCAATGTTGTGGACCCAAAGCAGCTGCCAACTAACCCAGTTTAAATTCCCTCGTCCCTTGAGGTTTTAGTCCCCTGCTGTGTCCTCATATCTCAGTGTGACGTTCCGTTACTAATGCTACCCAGCTCTGCCCTATTGTTGTGTACAGATGACAGACTCTGTTTACATGTAAATACCAGCACTGATATGTAAATAGCAGCAGCATTGATATGTAAATAGCGGCGGACCGGCACCATTCATATGTAAATATAGGCAATATTCATATGTATATCATGCCCCTCCGAGGTCATATCCACCATCACCTCTGCTGAATACTGCCCACTGGGGTGATAAAGGGGCATGCTTAAAAGTCCTGCCTACAACTGTGGTTATTAAGCCCAACATCAGCCTGTTCTGCAAAGGTAAGCAAATTAGTGGGGGGGAGGGAGTGTGGGGTGTGCAGAGGTAGGCAGAGAAGGCAGTTTGGGGTGCACAGGTGAGCAAGGAGGGAATGTATAGAGGTATAGAAGGTGGCTGCAAAGATGAGTAGAGGAGGCAGATCGAGTCAAAGGGGAGTGAAGTGGAAAGGCTGGGGGAGGTTTGGGGCGCAGAGGTTAGCATGGGTTACAGGATGCAAAGGTGTACTGGCAAGGTGGATAAAGATGTAGGGTGAGTGTAGGGCAGTCCAATTATTTCAATGGGCTGCTCTATGCACTACAATTGTGGAAGAAACCCCTTTTTCAAAATCACACGGTGCCAAGGCACCAGTCAGCAGATGTGTGAGGGTGTCATTAACAATTAATGCCACTGCTGTGTATGTGCTAAAGGACAGCACATTTCTGTGGTGTCAGGAAAGTGATTTTGCATGCATTCCCAACACATACAAATGTGAACGCAGGCTAAATGTCTCAGTGGTCAGTGTAAATCTTCTCATTACATTGGGGCTTGGTGTACAATCCTTTCATTCCCACTAGTGGCCAGTGTGAACGTCCCCTTACATTGGTGGTCAGTGTAAATCCCTCCTTATATTGGTGGTTACTGTGAATGCTTCTTTTACATTAGTGGTCAGTGTAAACCCCATTACATTAGTGGTCAGTGTAAACCCCTATTACATTAGTGGTCAGTGTAAACCTCCATTACATTAGTGGTCAGTGTAAACCCCTATTACATTAGTGGTCAGTGTAAACCCCTATTACATTAGTGGTCAGTGTAAACCCCTATTACATTAGTGGTCAGTGTAAACCCCTATTACATTGGTGGACAGTGTTGAAACTCCTCTTTATATTGGTAGTCGGTAAAAAGCAAACAAAAAAAATAAAAAATCGGAAAATCCAATTGATCACACCCTCCCACCCCAAGTGTCCTAGGATCCCTATGAGTTTTCTGTCTATTAATAGGACCCCTCACCTCCCCAATCCATGGTGTGCAGGCAGTGAGGAGATTATGTGCTGTAACCTCTAGCAACCAATCAGTAAGCGGTAACGATGTGCAATAACACACAAAGCAGCTAATGTCTTAAAGCAATATTAAAGCAGAAGTTCAGCGATAACCTAACTCTAAGACTGCTTTCACACCACACCGCTGATAGCGGCGGCGGTAAAACGCCGCTATGTTTAGCGGCGTTTTACCGCCGGATTTGCGGCGCATTTCGGCCGCTAGCGGGGCGCTTTTACCCCCCGCTAGCGGCCGCGAAAGGGTTAAAACCGCCGGCAATACGCCGCAATATCGGCGTTTTGCCGGCGGCATTACAGCGCTGCCCCATTGATTTCAATGGGCAGCAGCGGTGGAGGAACGGTAAACACACCGCTCCTTCACCGCTCCAAAGAAGCTGCTGGCAGGACTTTTTTCTGACGTCCTGCCAGCGCACCGCTGTAGTGTGAAAGCCCTCAGGGCTTTCACACTACAGACAATGGTGCAGCTTCTTTAGGGCGCTATTTCTAATGCTATAGCGCCTGAAAAACGCCCTGGTGTGAAAGGGGTCTAAATCTACTTGCACCCGCATTCTAAAACAAATCTATCTAGCCTTGTAAAGAACTTTACTTACTGGTTCCGAAGCCTCTCCGGTCCGGGCCCACCCCGAGCTGTCAGAGGTGGCTTCACTGTGTAGGAGAGGCAGCCAACAACTGAAGCCCCATAGTAACTCTATGGGTGACATCACTTCCCAGCCATTGTTGGTTGTCTCTTGCACACAGCATCCACCTCTGGAGACCAGACTGGGTCGGCTTCAGGAAAAGGTATGTATAGCAATTTCCTCTTTACAGGGTTAGATATTTGTGTTAAAGTGGCTGCAAGTAGATTTAGAGTTAGTTAGGTTACGGCTGAACTTCCACTTTAAAACCTTTTAAGCACTTTAAGCACTTTCAGCAGCTGATTTAATCACTTACTGAATTTGAAGTTTCTTTATCTTTTAATCTTTTCTAATGCTCCAGTTGAAGCTATTGCCAGGATCACTGCCTTGGGTTTTCTGCTTGAGGGTGGCTCCTTTGTTTGGCAGTATTCTATGGAGCCACCCCGGCACGCAGAGTCTACAGCTGTGTCTCTTTACACTGTATTCATCAATAGAAACAAAGGGCCCTATAGCCTAGGAGGCAGAGCATTACCCTTCTCCTCCCACCTCCTGGAGCCTGCACTGTCCAATGGCAACTCTTTCCTGTGAAGACTGGAAGTTCAGGTAAGTAGAAATGAGAGAGCAGGAGCTAGTAGTGATGTGAACCTAGTAGGCTGCGGTAAGAATCGTACCAAAAAAACATTCTAGGAAAGTTTCTTTTTTTTGTTCTCAATGCGTTAAAGGGGTTGTAAAGGTTCACGTTTTTTCACCTTAATGCATCCTATGTGAAAAAATATCCGACGATGCCCCAGCCCCCCCAGTTTTACTTACCTGAGCCCGTTTACCTGCTGCGCTCGCCCTCCGATGTCCTCTTTGCCACTCAGCCTGGCTGTTGATTGGCTAGAGTGGATGGATTGAAAGCAGTTCAGCCATTGGCTCGCGCAGCTGCCAATCACATCCAATGATGCGGCATGCCTGGGGGGTGGGTCGGCTGTATCACGCGAACGTGTCGGCAAGAACTAACCACCACGTGAGAGAGCTTGCATGAAGGTGGTTATTTCTTGCGAGTAGGAGCTAAAACAGCTGCCGAGGGACCCCAGAAGACCAGGTTCGGGGCCACTCTGGGCAAAGCGAGCTGCACAGTGGAGGTAAGTATAACATGTTTGTTATTTAAAATTTTTTTTTTACCTTTACAACCCCTTTAACCACTTCCCGACCGGCGCACGCCGATGTACGTCGGCAGAATGGCACGGGCAGGCAAATGGGCGTACCTGTACGTCCCTTTAAATTTGGCGCCCTGCCATCGCGAGCGCGCCGCCGGCTGCGTGCCGGTCGGGACCTCCGCGAGTCCGGTCGCGGGTCCCGCGGACTCGATCACACACCCGCATACCCGCGATCGTCTCACAGGGCGGCTGAACTAGGAGATGCCGTTGTAAACAGCATCTCCCCGTTCTGCCTAGCAACAAGTGACGCTGATCTCTGCTCCATGTGAAATGTTAATAAAAATGCCATAAAACCATTCCTTATTTTATAAACGCTATAACTTTTGTGCAAACCAAATCAGTAATCGCTTATTGCGATTTTTTTTACCAAAAACATGTAGAAGAATACGTATCGGCCTAAACTGAGGGGAAAAAAGTTTTTTTTATATATTTTTGGGGGATATTTATTATAACAAAAAGTAAAAAATTATGCGTTTTTTTCAAAATTGTCGCTCTATTTTTGTTTATAGCGCAAAAAATAAAAACTGCAGGGGTGATCAAATACCACCTAAAGAAAGCTCTATTTGTGGGGAAAAAAAGGACGTCAATTTTGTTTGGGAGCCACGTCGCACGACCGCGCAATTGTCAGTTAAAGCGACGCAGTGCCGAATCGCAAAAAGTGGTCTTGTCTTAAAGTGGGGTACCCCTAAAAAAAGAAAAAAATGAAAAGTCAGCAGCTACAAATACTGCAGCTGCTGACTTTTAATAGATGGACGCTTACCTGTCCCAGGGTCCAGCGATGCGGAGGAATGAAGCCCCCCCCCCCCCCTCATTCCCCGATCCGCTCACGGCGCCGTCATTCGTACTGTGGGCACCCGGCTGTGAAGCTTCACAGCCGGGCACCCACTGTACATGCGCGAGCGGCGCAGGGCGCCGCGATACGGCGCACAGTCATCTGGGACACGTGACAGGTCCCAGATGACTGTGCGGCGCGAGGGGAAATGAGGTCACCAACCCGGGCAAGGAAGAAGGCAGATTACGAGGGACCCCCCTAGCAACAGGTATTTAGAGGTGAGTAAAAAAAAAAAAATTTCCAATTATTTTTTATTTTTTATGAATTTTAAGCACCTTTTCATTTTTTTTTTGGTGGCACCACCACTTTAAGCCAGCAAAATGGTCCGGTCTGAAAGTGGTTAAGGCACATTTCATGTGTGTGTGTGTGTGTGTGTGTGTTGCATTTTCCACCACGTGCCCCCGTCATGGGGTAGTTGCGAGTCCACGCCTGCTCCGCCCTCAAGAAAAATATGTCACAAAGCTGCATTCCTACATGAGCTGCACAACAGGAGCCAACAGCATACACAAGGCCAGGCCTCATGTATACATTGATTCTACACCCAATGCAGGCGACCCCCTCCACCATCACTGTGACAACTCATACCAGAGGTCCCAACGGGCGAGGGGGTGGGGGGGGGGGTGAAAAGGAAATGTGACTGGGTGAACTGTCAGAAGAGAGCAGGAGGGAGGAGTGAAGAGGCGCAGAAAGCAGACGGGCGGACAGATGTGAGAAGAGGGTGTGAAACAATCATCACAACTAACAGTGCCAGGAAAAGATTGGGAAGAAATGGAACAGGAAAATAAGGAATTTGTTTAAATGCGTAACACAAAAACATTCCCCAATAAATTAGGAACAAAAACAAAAAAGAATGAAAAGAAATAAGAGAGTCGACTTGAAGTCCCGGTAACGTGTACAAGTCCCATGTAGCGTCACCTCACTGACACGCAATTAGGGCTGAAACAACTAATCGATTAATCGACAACTAATCGATTATGAAATTAATCGATTATTTTTTTCATAATCGATTAATCGGCCACTAACATAATGGGGTAAAAAAAAACTAAAATTAGCCCTTTATAGTACAAAAAGAGCAAATCGCTACTGTAAATATTACTTTCACTGTCCCATAGTAAAAAATGAACCCCTTTCAGTAGCGATTATTTGCTCTTTTTGTACTAATTTTAGTTTTTTTTTAACCCCATTATGTTACTAAACATCTCAGGCCTGGGTCACACCTCTGTGTTTTTTGGTACTTTTTGCAGAAACACACTACAGTTCATTTACATGGTTTCCTATGGGACACGTTCACATCCATGTTTTTTTTCAGCTGCTGCGTATTTGGAAAAGACGAGGCCTTTTTGTTTAACACAAAACTGTGCTATTGGTGCTGTGAATTTAGTTTTTTTGGTTCAATATACTTCAATGGAGAAGCTGCAGAAAAGCATGTAATAATGCGTTTTTGCAGCAATTTGTGTTTTTTAATCTGCCCAACAACAAATTGGCCAAAAAAATGAATTTTGTTGTCGGATTGTCCGACCGTGTGTACAAGGGCTAACAGCTTGTAAACACGGTAACTCACGTTTAGCCGCGTTTTGTTCACAGGCGTTTTTTTGACTATTTAATCTGAAAGAGTGTGGTGACAGTCAAGGTAAGTCCTCGAGTTGTTAGATGTAGAGGGTAAGGATGTGAATGGGGATGTGAATGGGGATGTGAATGGGGATGTGAATGGGGAGGATTTAAAGTGGTGATGGTTTGCTGGGGGGAAGGGAATGACGAGGCTGGATGGAGGAGGCAATGGAAGGGTTGGGACCTGTGTTGACATGTGTTTCTTCCCGTCAGACAGGTTTTGCATTTCCATACAAAGCTATGGGAATGGAAAACCTGCTTAAAGAAGGTCAAATGCAGGTCAGAAAGAAGTCAACTGAAGGTCAAATTCACCTGTTAATGAATTCGGAATGATCTTTTAACATCACAAACTGATGCCATTGAAGCCCAAAGCCTGTTGATATGGGCATTTAATGTAATAGAGGGCTGTTAGTGTACTAAAAAAAAAAAAAAAAAAAAGAGATAAACCAATGGTAACTATCAGTGCCGGGAAAAAGGTCATCCAGCGCCCAGGGCAAAGATACCAAACTGCGCCCCCCTTTCCCTTAGGGTTAGGGTCAGGGTGCCCCCTACCCCTGCAATAAACCATTGCGCCAGGGGCAGCAGCCCCTCCTGCCCACCCTTTGTCCCGGCCCTGGTAGCTATTGCTAGGGGGTTAGAGGGTTAAAATATGGTCAGTAGGGAATAAAATTACAAAAGCAGGTAAAGAGAGGGTTAAGGTACTAGCGGTCCAGGAGACGTTTATGGAAGGGCGATAGCAGTCTTCTAGTAAATGTGATGAAAGGGAGAGGCTCATGACAACCTGTTGATGGGGGAGATTGACGGATATGTTGGTCTGGTGGGGGAAGGGGGAAGAGTTGCATTTAGTTAGGTTGGGTGGAGCAGGGGACAGGAGTCAAGGCGCTGGCGGCCTGTCGGTGGGCACGAAAGTCACACCAGCGGCAGTCTACAGATGGTGGACATGAAGGCTTTGAAGTGATGTTGGGTAGAGGTAACGAGCAGTACAGGCAGTGCCGGTTGGGCAGAGGAGGCAAGAGAAGGGTTAAGGCGCTGGCGGCCTGTCGGTGGGCATGAAAGTCACACCAGCGGCAGTCTACTGATGGTGGACATGAAGGCTTTGAAGTGATGTTGGGTAGAGGTAACGAGCAGTACAGGCAGTGCCGGTTGGGCAGAGGAGGCAAGAGAAGGGTTAAGGTGATGGCGGCCTAGCGGAGGTGGGGGTGGGGGGGGTTGGTTGTCAGTCTCTCTGTGTGTGTGACGACACTCAGCACACCCCGGTGTAACATTTTCCAGATGTGGAGACAGAAGCAGGCTTGTTCCCTGAACGCTGGAAGCTGAGATCGCCCGAAGATAATTGGGAATTCCTGAAAATGAGCCAAAGTCTGCCTATAGACCCCTGGAAGACACAGGCTGCTGGGGGGGGGGGGGGGGGGGGGACTGTAGGGCGGAACCAGCCCCTGGAGAACAGAATGCAGCTAGGACAACTCTATATGCTGGTCTTTTTATACCTTGGAGGGGGACCCTGAAAACACAAGAGGAACTAAAAGACACAGCATGTCCTGTTAACTAGAATAGGGCAAAAAAAACATTACCGCGGCTGCGAGGATTAACAAGAGGCAGCATCACCCTCTGCTGAGCAAACGCAACGCTGCAATTTTCCTGGCAGCTGAGCATTGCTGGAACTTGTAGTCCTTCTACAACTTCTAAATATGTCTCTCTGGATTCCTCCGCAACTGCCCTTCTTCTTATGGCCCATTCTCACCACTATTGCAGTAATGCACATGGATTGCTTTTGTTCTCTGCCATTTATTGCGAATGGCACCCCAAAAGCACTCTGTGTTCTGGTAAGAAGGGCCCAATCATACCATCAGATTTAGGGCTGAAACAACTAATTTGATTAATCGACAACTAATCGATTATTAAATTAATCGATTACTATTTTTATAATCGATTAATTGGCCAGTAACATAATGGGGTTAAAAAAAACTAAAATATAATCACTACTGTAAATATTACTTTCTACAGTAAAAAAAATGAACCCCTACAGTAGTTATCTGATTTTTTTGTACTATAAAGGGCTAATTTTAGTCTTTTTAAAGCGGAGGTCCACCCTAAAGTGGACCTTCCGCTCATTGGAATCCTCCCCCCCTCCGGTGCCACAATTGGCACCTTTCAGGGAGGAGGGGGGTGCATGTACCTGTACAGTACAGGTATCTGCACCCACTTCCGGCATAGCTATCTGCGGAAAGGGGCTTAAATTCTGCAGAATCTACGCCCCTTTCCGAAAGTCCCCCACTGCCTGCTGGGAAACACACGGATCCCAGAGACAGCGTGGACCGTCCTTATTGCGCAGCGCGACTCGCACATGCGCAGTAGGGAACTGGGAAATGAAGCCGAAAGGCTCCACTTCCTTATTCCCATACCCAAGATGGCGGCGGCAGCACCCGAGAGACAATCGAGAGATCGGCTTCGGGTGCCGACATCGCGGGCGCGCTGGGCGGGTAAGTGTCATTATTTTAAAAGTCAGCAGCTGCAGTATTTGTAGCTGCTGGCTTTTTAAAAAAAAAAAACGGCGGAACTCCCGGCGGACTCCCACTTTAACCCCATTATGTTACTAAACGTCTTAGGCCTGGTTCACATCTATATGTTTATTGGTGCTTTTGCAGAAACGCACTACAGTTCATTTACATGGTTTCCTATGGGACGCGTTCACATCTGTGCTTTTTTTCAGCCGCTGCGTATTTGGAGAGGGTCAGGGGACTTTTTAACGCAAAACAGTGCTTTTTTTGGGTTCAATATACTTCAATGGAGAAGCTGCAGAAAAGAGTGTAATGCATTTTTGCAGCAATTTGTGTTTTTTTAATCTGCCCAAAAAAAATGCAAAAAACGCAAATTGCAGTAAAATCACGTGCGCAAAAATCAAAACACACAGCAAAAAGCACCGCAGGAACAGATCAAAAGCAAAACTGCGTAGGTGTGTACAGAGCCTTATGCTGGCCTCACAGATCAGTTTTCAGGTGAGAATATTCAGATGAAAAATCTTTGTACATTCACTGAATGAAAGAATTTTGTTTGAAATTTTCACTTCATTTCTCAACAAAAACCACATCCACTGTCTGAAAACTCCTTTGACCGAGAAGTTTTCTATTATTTCCAAATTTTTCCTGTCACTGTGGTTGAAAATGAACGTCAATTTGACCCACTTTTTTTTTTTTTTTTTAAGGTTATTAAACGATTAATCGTTTAATCGAAACAATATGAAAATAATCGTTAGTTGCAGCCCTAATTAGATTAGAAAATTCACACAAATTTTTCTTAATGTACATAATGCGTTTTTAGCACACCGTGCTTTTTTGTGCATTATCTTCCTACGGGCACATGGGAATTATGGAAATATGCGACTCAAAAAATGCCCCAAATAAAATAGTGTGCGTTTTAGTGCATTTTTTAATGCCTTGCCATTAACTTTTACCAAAAAGCACAAAAAAATAAAAATGTAGCAAGCACAATTGTTCAAAAATGCAACAAACCGCGCTCAAAACGGCACAGATGGAAAAGAGCTTATAGATTGTAATGGTCGCTTGTTTTATTGCGCCTTTAGGTACTTGCACATGCTACTGATGTATGAACATCAGATTCCTTGCATAAAACTCCTGTGTAAATATTGGCTGTATAATCAATACACGTATTCTTGCGTTTGCATATGCGCACATAAAAATTCTTCTAGCTTTCCCTTGGGGTGTGTCGTACATGCGTATGTGCATAAAATACACAGATTTTTCCTTTATTTTATTTTTTTTACTGATTTATACGTAGCACAAGCTTACATGTCTGAGTGTACAGGTGCATTAAAAACAGTGGATTGCATTAAGACCCCTTTCACACTGGGGCTTTTTCGGGCGTTTTTCAGGTGCGTTAAAAAAAGCGCCTGTAAAGCGCTTGAAAGAAGCTGCAACTGCAATCCCAATGTAAAAGTCCGAGTGCTTTCACACTGAGGCGCTGCGCTGGCAGGGCGTCAAAAAAAAGGTCCTGCAAGCAGCTTCTTTGCAGCGCTTTTGGAGCGGTGAATACAACGCTCCAAAAGAGCCCCTTCCCATTGAAATCAATGGGAAGCACCTGAAAAACGCCTGAAAATGCTATTGGCAGCAGCATTTTGTGGGCACTTTTAACCCTTTATTTGGCCGCTAGCGGGGGTTAAAAGCTCCCCAATAACGCTCAAAAAACGCTGGTAAAGCGCTGCTAGTTTAAGCGGCGCTTTACGAGCGTTTTTTTCGGGCGCTGACATTGTGAAAGGGCTCTTAAAGCACTTGGCTTTCACATTGGACTGCAGATGAGGCTTCTTTCAAGCGCTTTACAGGCGCTTTTTTTAACGCTGACGCGCCTGAAAAACGCCTGAAAAACGCCCCAGTGTGAAAGGGGTCTAAGATCAGTAAATAAAAGCTTTAATGTTCTGAGGTCCTGCATTGTAAAGCACATAAAACACAATGATGTGAGTGGGCTCTGACAGATTCCGTCTGTAATGTTGGATTTTGCAACCACTCACACATTTCCCTACATATTATAACTCCAAAAACCAGACAGAATTTGGCTGCTATGGACAGCGCCAGTCTGAAATATGTAGATCTATTTTCTATCTGTGATGATGGTTAGATGTTCAGGTAATTGAGGCTTTACACTCAAATACTATACACAGGACCCTAGAAAGGGGTTGCCATCTGTCCAGGATTCACCCGGTCAGTCCGGGTTTTGAATCATCTGCCCGGGTTTCAGTCTGCCTGAAAGCCGACACGTTATTCAGACTGGGCCGTGGCTCCCTAAGTAACCAAGATCTAGTCTATGGATAGTGTAGGACCCACTAATTATGGGGTACTTTGTCGCAGTAAATGGGCTTAAGCACCGTATAGCAATATGGTGTGACCAAATCCCCGTATTTTTTGATAATCTTTTTGAAAATGTCTAGGTGTTTTTAAAAAGCCTTGCTGGAGGTAAATGTTAGTTTTGCATGTGTGCGCTGTAATATTTTTGTTCTCAAGTAACCAAGATAGCCGCACACAAATCTGTTGCTGTCCGGGAGCTGCGGGCAGCTGTCTTGGGGGGCAAGTTTGGCACCACTGAAGGGTGGGGCAATGATGTCAGCAAGAGCAATTTGGCCACACCCACTGTTGGCCACGTTACTACTCTCTTTGGGGCACCCAAATATGTCCCAGGTCTTTTATAATTCTATAGTCTTTACTGTGGAGGAAAAAAAAAAAAAATTGCCCTGTGCCGCTAAAGTTTTCGGGTTTAGCTTGACGAAAAGGCGGCAACCCTAACCTTAGACCAGTAATGGCGAACCTTGGCACCCCAGATGTTTTGGAACTACATTTCCAATGATGCTTAACTACGCTAAAGAGTGCATGAGCATCATGGGAAATGTAGTTCCAACACATCTGGGGTGGAAAGGTTCGCCATCACTGAACTAGACCATCAGAGTATGGGGGAGAAGACACTGCCAGGACTGGTCTAGCAGAGCAAAGGAGCAGAGGATCGGGTCAGTAAATCTACTTTTCCGTGCCCTGTAGAACTAAATGAGCAGTAAACCGCTGCAGTACGGGTGCTGCCTTGCTGCGACGCAGAATTGTAGCTTCCCGGAGTTTGGCTTTAAATCTGTTATCGTATTATCTTCCCACAATTGCATGAATACCAGAAATAAACCTGCTAGTGGTTGGTTCTGTTCCATGAGCCAATCAGAATACTGCTTTATAAACATTTGTAAATTCATCTTTCAGGCACAAGGAGCTGGAGAGGGAAGAGTTTCCATGGCTTAACCACTTCGCGCCGGGAGGACGTCCTGGGACGGCCTCGACTTTCCGGGATTATATCTGAATGATGCCTGAGGTTACAGACATCATTCAGATATCGGCATTTTCAGCCGGCGATTGACTATAAGAATAATCATAGCGGCTGTTCCGCCGCTTGATCGTTCTTAGCCCTTGTACAACAAGGTCGGACATTCCGACAATTAAATCCGTCGGATTTTGTCCGAAACTGTT